>NW_026939873.1:0-94346 GCF_032062105.1 Saccostrea cuccullata
AAACAATGAATGTCAAGAAAGGTATATACTTTGGGATTTTTTTTATTGCAAATAAAAATAACAAATTTCTAACCTATTCTACAGTAGAATCGCCAATTGCAGGCCACGCCAAGTGTTTCGTTGATCTTTTGCAAATTTTTTCGATTTATATTTGATGCAATATATGTGTTGAAAGTACAAATAGTAAACCGTTTAAAAGTCTTTTTGTTTTCAAAGTAGCTAACCGGGAACATTATTTACAGGCGTATTTCAGCAAAGCCTTGCTTCTCAAGTTAAGAATCATTTTCTCAATTCCCGCGTCATGAGATTTTATGGTCATGTAATATTTTCGGAACACAATTTTTTTTATGATTTTGAAGCATAAATGAATTCATGGAGCTCGAAAAAACGTTAACAACCACAGAAATAAGTTTTAATTAAAAACAATAACAACAAAACGAATTATAATATACGGCGTAGGAAATAATATATTTGGAATTAAAAATGATACAATTAAATTTATATAAAAAAGTTGTGAGTTGAAAGTTAAAAAGATTTTTAAAATATATATATATATTCTAGGTCAAAATTGTTTAATAATCAAGGTAAATACACGGTTGTCACTTGGTTTTGTACATGTCCAATATCTCTTTTTCAACTGTTGGACCCCGAGTATTCATTAGAAAGTGCCTAATTGTTAGAATTCACAAATCTGTTCATGTTCAATAATGTATGTACATTTAGTTTGCGCAAATATTATTAAACATATTATCTTGTAAGACACAACAATATAATATGTGTGCAAGATCAAAGGCAATGAAGAATGTGGGTGTTATTGAACGTAAGGCATTTCTTATAACTCAGTTCTACCGCTTAAACTGAAGTTGAAGCAATATGAGCTGCATTTTAAGCTCTATTGGTCAGAGACCAGAAGAGCTTATGCGATAGTAATGCGTCCGTCGTCCGACCGTCTGTCTGTATGTCCGTCTGTCTGTCTGTAAACAATTTTTCAAAATGCTACTCCTCCTACAGTTTTGGTCTAATTTCAATATAACTTGGCACACAAGTAGACTACACTAAGATACATAATTCTGTGTATCGGTTTTTGATTTTGATGAACGTTGTTGCCGTGGTTACTAAAAATAGAAATTTCTGTGAAATTCTTTCAAAATGCTACTCCTCCTACAGTTTTGGTCTGATTTCAATATAACTTGGCACACAAGTAGACTACACTAAGATACATAATTCTGTGTATCGGTTTTTGATTTCGATGAACGATGTTGCTGTGGTTATTAAAAATAGAAATTTCTGTGAAATTCTTTCAAAATGCTACTCCTCCTGCAGTTTTGGTCCGATTTCAATATAACTTGGCACACAAGTAGACTACACTAAGGTACATAATTCTATATATCGGTTTTTGATTTTGATGGATGGTGTTGCTGTTGTTACTAGAAATAGAAATTTCTGTGAAATTCTTTCAAAATGCTACACCTCCTGCAGTTTTGGTCTCAATTCAATATAACTTGGCACACAAGCAGACTACACTAAGATACATAATTCTGTGTATCAGTTTTTCACTTCAATGAATGGTGTTGCATGGTTACTAAAAATAGAAATTTCTGTTAAATACTCCCAAAATGCTTCTCCAAATACAGTTTTAGTCTGATTATAATACCGGGTATAATGTGGCATGCAAGTAGACTACACTAAGAACATAAAGAGACTTAATCAAGGATCATTATTCTATTTATTGCTGTTGAAAAGTTTCAGTTTCCAACTGCTTAAGTACTTTTCTCTTCCTTTGCTATAAGTACAAACCAGTAGAGCTTCAGTGCTATAAGTACAAACCAGTAGAGCTTCAGTCTCGACAGAGACTTCTGGTTGAAAATTTTATTTTGCTGTTAAAATGTGTTATCATGATAAATTTGTATGTAACTTGAACCTTTATGACCAGTTAGACTAAAAAAAGCAGAAGAAAGACTTCTATAAACAATCCAATGTACAGTTTTATATAAGAAATCATTATTGTACAGGACGACAATAATGTAACTTTGATTCAATCAAAGCTTATAAATAGTTCTTCCTTCGCAAATATGAACAGAAGTTTATTAACGTTATTTTTTCTGTCATTGAAATAGTAATTTACAATTTTGAAACAGAACTATTCCGACATCAAAGTTGCAGCTCATATTGCTTTAACTTTTAATAGCGAGCGCAGTGAGCTCAATAGACTAACATGTCAGATCAGAGGTAATTCGGATTGAAATCTTGACGTACGTCAGGCAAATTTTTGTGTGAAACCTTCCCAGAATTCCTTTGCTAAAAATACCCGTTGTGCGAATAAATAATTTATTAATAACGTCAAGGATATAAGGCTTTCAGTTTGCAGAAATCTTTAAAAGAAACAGAAAATAACTCTGCAATGTCTTTCGACAAAAATTGCACTACGTCTATAGTTTCAAGTTGTTTCCCTGAGCTCTCGTGTGACGTCACAGTCTAGATATCTAGTGCGACTTGAAGATTGAAGTGGTGGATAAACGTTTCAGGTGTATTTTTGGTACAACTGCGCTCTCCCGAACGGTCACATCGTAAAACTTATTACTCTATTTTCTCACTTTATTTATTTGCACCGCCATGCTTTGATTACATGACTTGACGCAGTGAAGGTGCTAACAACGTCATAATTCGGTTATTCATCAATGTATTGGCGTAGTAATAATATAAACACGCGTTTGTGAAGTTCAAGTTAACTGATTCATTCTTTGATTTGGTCTTATTTTTTATTCATTGTTCGAATAATTATGTTTTAATCGATTGATTGTTATTGTACATTTCAGGCCGAGTTGGAAATATTTCACTTGTATTTCGGCGGTTTAGTAAATATTACGCCGAGTTTTATTTTAATAAATTTTAGGAGGATTAATAAAATTGGTAAAATCTGATATAAGAAAAAATATATTTAAAAAAGAGAGAGAGATTATTTAACAGCCGGGAGATTTGTAAAGCAGTTTTGGAAAATCTGATATAAGAAAAAATATATTTAAAAAAGAGAGAGAGATTATTTAACAGCCGGGAGATTTGTAAAGCAGTTTTGGAAAATAAATATGAGCATACAAATACAAACAAATGTTGTACGACTGGACCTATTTACAATTAATATTTTAATTTTTGCGATGATATTTTTTCAGTTCTTTCATACGCTGTAAGTGTTAAATTATTCATTATCCAGAGGCCCTCGTGGCATATTGGCAAACGAACAACTAGCATGTTATAAAGAGGAGTGAGTTGACGACTAGTCCTCCCACAACTTACCCCTTTTCCTATATACGTATTTATTCACAAAAAACTACTGCAAGCCATGGACCTGAAATGAAATGGATAATTGAAGGGGGGCTAAACCAAAAAAAAAGAGGTACATTCCAAACTATATTTGCAAAAGAAGCCCCCCGGTTCCAACGCCTCTGAATTTACTTATACATGTGTATAACTTTAAACATACATGTATTACCGTGTGATATAATTTAAAATTAATTCAGCTTTCTTTTTAATTTAAAAAAGGTTGAAAATGTTTTTCGTAAAACAAGGACTGATTTTGAAGAGCATGCAACAAGTCAGTTTAATGCTCACGCACCGCTAAACTTCCCATTTTAAAGTTTTTACTTAAGTACAATGTAATTTCAAATTTGTGGATCATTACATAAAACGATAATCGTGTTTAATATAACTTCTTTCTTTATTCTTGAAGCCAAAGGCTCATCAGATTTACATGTACAACATATAAACACAATAAAGGGAACACAATAAATATTATATATACAAAAATACACAAAGGATATAGATATCAATAGTAGTTACAAATTCGACTTTCGTAGAGCAGTAGCTTTATATAAAAATTTCCCCAAATAAGACAATTCTTTAACATTTTCGCTACTCATTAAACATACAACTTTAAAAACACTTGGTTTGACATAATAATATTTCTTAATGTATATACTCCTCAAATTTTCATAAAATGGACATTTTAATATGAAATGAAATTCATCTTAAATATCATTACAGGCGCAAAGTGTGCAAATTCTTTGAGATCTAAGTGTATTATTATATCTACCAGTTTCATTTTTTAATTGGTGGTTTGATAATCTAATCTTGGTAAGCATTCTCCTATATCTATCATCAATAGGTTTTGTTAAATATCTTTGTAAGACAAAATCATTCACAACATATTGGTACAATTGTCCTTTTGAAGATGAAGTTACAAATGAAAAAATATTTTGTCTATAAATATCAGTCATCCTTTGTTCAATTATTTTATATCTACAATTATCAACAATGTTAGATTCCCATAAATAGCTCAAACCTAGTCTCTCCAACTCTTCCTTAATACACATAATCCACTTATCGTTACGTAAAACCATATCTTCATAACAGGCCCTAATTATACAATTATCAGTCCCTCTTAACTTGAGCCAATATTTAAAAATTTTTAATTTAATTTTTACTGCAAGTGGATATCTTCCTAATTCACAATATATGAAATTATTAACTGTTTTCTGACCCACTCCTAAGACTCTTTTACAAAAGTTAAGGTGGATTTTTTCGATATCAGTAGCTTTATGCCAGCCCCATACCTCTGATGCATATAAAAGTACACTACTTACGTAAGTATCAAAGACCGATAACTGCGTTTCAACATTGAATGCATGTGCTTTTAATGAATTTGATATAGCAAATGAAGCTTTTCTACCCTGCTCTGCGGCATGTTTTTGAGTTTTCAAAAATTTTCCATTGTAATTAAATAACATTCGAAGATAATTAAACTCGTTAACAATTTCAACTATATCGTTATCATAAATCCATTTCTCATTCTCTCTAATCTTACCACCATTTCTGAAAATAATGGCATAATACCGTTATTTGCACCGCGGTGCAAATAACATTTGACGTTATTTGACGTTAAAATTGACGTTATGAATATTATCATTTTTCACCATTTACTTAAACCGAAAATTTAGAAAGCGTGTTTTTTGGCATTTCTGCGGATATTAGACACATCTTCTACTAATTATGTTTGCGGAATTTATGAAATTATCGTTTATTCCGTTGGTAAATTTCATTTCTAATAAGACTGAGTTAAATTTTAAGAGTGAGAGAATATATAGCGTTTATTCCATTATTTGCTTTATTTCCTTGCATTAGGAAATGATTTTTTTCAAGTAGCTCTCTATACAATATAACGGAATAAACTGTATTTTCACGAATAATTTCATTAATTTATCAGGGAATTCTATTCATACCGATTGAATTTCAGTTTTAATCAGACTGAGTAAAATTTTTAGTGTGAGAGAATATATAGCGTTTATTCCGTTATTTGCTTTATTTCTTTCGCATTAGGAAATGAATTTTCTCAAGTTACTCCTTATATAATATGACGGAATAAACTCTAATTTCACGAAAAATTTCATAAATTTTCCTTAATTTATCAGGGAATAAAGTCTTATGTTTTCATGCTTCTTTTATTACGGAATAAACCAGATCTTCCATGTTTTTGTCCCCCGCTTGAAAAGTGGGGGATATTAATTTGGGTTTGTCCGTCCGTCCGTCCGTCCGTCTTTCTGTCTGTCTGTAACGCTTTCGTTTCCACACGATATCTCGAGAACCCTTAGTGCTTTTGCAATGAAATTTAGCATGGCAACTCCCTATGCACTAAAGAAGACCCCTATTGATTTTGAGGTCAAAAGGTCAAAGGTCAAGGTCATAAATAAGCAAATTCTGTCTGTTAAAACACTTTCGTTTCCACACGATATCTCGAGAACCATTTAAGCTATTGCAATGAAATTTTATATAACAACTCCCTGTGGCCTAATAAAGACCCCTATTGATTTTGAAGTCAAAAGGTCAAAGTTCAAGGTCGTAAATTTATACATTCTGTCTGTATGTAAAACTATCATTTCCGGGCGATATTTCAAGAAGATTTTGAGCTTATGCAATGTAATTTTATACCAAAACTCCCTAGGACGTCTCTCGCCCCTCTCAAAGTGCCCCGCCCCGTTTGTTTTATTAGTATTTATAGTATTACATGTCGCTATTTTTAGCGCAGGGGCATGAGGAGAGTTATTGCGTATAAAACAGGTTCTCGGCGGACTTTATGTTCTTATTACATCTATTAGAACTGTTTAATAAAGGCTAAATAAATCAAACACCATGGATTGTGTAAAATTTTGAGAATACCGAACATGAAAACATGAATATATACATGTATGTGACTTCAATTCTGCATATACTTCACAGCGCTTAAAGCGATTCCGTGGTCTAGTGGTTATGTCTCTCGCTTCAAATGTGAGAGGTCCCGGGATCGAATCTCGGTCGAACCTTTCTTTTTTTTTTTTTTTTTTAAATACTTTTTTTTGACTAAATGATAGTATTCAGCATGTGAAATGAAAAATTTATGAGGTTATAAAATCATCATTACAGTGTGATAAACATTCCATATAAAAAAATCTTCTATACACATGATAAAGAATAAGTAATCAAATCTTTATATACATATTGACATACATGTATTTTATTTGCTTCAGTATACATGTATACATACCTTTAATAATTCTACAAATTCAGTCAGGGGGAGCCGACTTTTTCCCTAAGCGGGGGACACGAATTCTCTGAATTAGCTTCTTATGTTTAAGAGTGTCCGCTGCCGTGAATAATGAGGATATATTCCTCTTGTATGTATTGTTTGTTTAAACGTTAATTAATTTTAAACTATGTAGATTAATCATGAATGAACCATAATGTTTTCATGCCACTTCAATAATAATTTCTTTTAGGCAATTGCAAGATAGTCTTGCATTTGCAGAGACATGAATATTTATTTGAATTTACAATGCATCACATCTGACCATTTTTAGTACATGTATTATTCATTGCCTTTTTGTATCATCATGTTATTCTTAATGCAATTTATTCCGTAAACACTTTGTTTCCCATATATACTTTCAGAAAGATATATAAAGAGTGGAAAGTCCGATAAAAGTTACCTCTCTGTAATAAATTAAAACGGAATAAATCTATCACTGCATCTATACCCTTTTGAGAAGTTGCAATTTTCAGCAAGGACAGCATTAAAATTAAGCATTTTATTTCGGTATATTGCCCTCAGAAAAACAAATTTATAAATTATATAAATTTAATGGAAATTGTCACTCTATATATACTCCTGTTATTTGCACCGCGGTGCAAATTAATTATGAAGGTAGGAATTGCTTAAATTACATTTTTAGAATGAATCCCCCCCAAAATCTCCAAGCCCCATTTTTTTTCTGATATTATCCCCCAAAGAAACCCTTTTCCCGGGAATTCTTCCCTTTCGAAACGATTTAAGCTTGAGGATTTAAATGTCGTCTCTCTATATATACTCCTGTTATTAGCACCGCGGTGCAAATTAGTTTTGAAGGTAGGAATTGCTAAAATGACATTTTTAGCATGATTCCGCCAAAAAATCTCCAAGTCCCCTTTTTTCTGATATTAGCCCCCAAAGAAACCCTTTTCCCGGGAAATCTTCCCTTTCGGAACGATTTAAGCTTGATGAATAAAATGTAGTCTCTCTATATATACTCCTGTTATTTGCACCGCGGTGCAAATTAGTTATGAAGGTAGGAATTGCTAAATTTACATTTTTTGAATGAATCTCCCCCCAAAAATCTCCAAGCCCCATTTCTTTCTGATATTAGCCCCCTAAGGAAACCCTTTTCCCGGGAATTCTTCCCTTTCGGAACGATTTAAGCTTGATGAATTAAATGTCGTCTCTCTATATATACTCCTGTTATTTGCACCGCGGTGCAAATTAATTTTGAAGGTAGGAATTGCTAAAACGACATTTTTAGAATGATTCCCCCCAAAAATCTCCAAGCCCCCTTTTTTCTGATATTAGCCCCAAAAAGAAATCCTTTTCCCGGGAATTCTTCCCTTTCGAAACGATTTAAGCTTGATGAATTAAATGTCGTCTCTCTATATATACTTCTGTTATTTGCACCGCGGTGCAAATTAGTTTTGAAGGTAGGAATTGCTTAAATGACATTTTTAGAATGATTTCCCCCAAAAATCTCAAAGCCCCATTTCTTTTTCTGATATTAGCCCCTAAAGAAACCCTTTTCCCGGGACTTCTTCCCTTTCGGAACGATTTAAGCTTGATGAATTAAATGTCGTCTCTCTATATATACTCCTGTTATTTGCACCGCGGTGCAAATTAGTTTTGAAGGTAGGAATTGCTTAAATGACATTTTTAGAATGATTTCCCCCAAAAATCTCAAAGCCGCATTTCTTTTTCTAATATTAGCCCCTAAAGAAACCCTTTTCCCGGGAATTCTTCCCTTTCGGAACGATTTAAGCTTGATGAATTAAATGTCGTCTCTCTATATATACTCCTGTTATTTGCACCGCGGTGCAAATTAGTTTTGAAGGTAGGAATTGCTAAAATGACATTTTTAGAATGATTCCCCCCCCAAATCTCCAATTCCCCTTTTTTCTGATACTAGCCCCCAAAGAAACCCTTTTCCCGGGAAATCTTCCCTTTCGGAATGATTTAAGCTTGATGAATTAAATATCGTCTCTCTATATATACTCCTGTTATTTGCACCGCAGTGCAAATTAGTTTTGAAGGTGGGAATTGCTAAAATGACATTTTTAGAATGATCCCCCCTCAGAAAAAATTTCCAGGCCCCCTTTTTTCTGATATTAGCCCCCAAAGAAACCCTTTTCCCGGGAATTCTTCCCTTTCGAAACGATTTAAGCTTGATGAATTAAATGTCGTCTCTCTATATATACTCCTGTTATTTGCACCGCGGTGCAAATTAGTTTTGAAGGTGGGAATTGCTAAAATGACATTTTTAGAATGATCCCCCCTCAGAAAAAATTGCCAAGCCCCCTTTTTCTGATATTAGCCCCCAAAGAAACCCTTTTCCCGGGAATTCTTCCCTTTCGAAACGATTTAAGCTTGATGAATTAAATGTCGTCTCTCTATATATACTCCTGTTATTTGCACCGCGATGCAAATGAGTTTGAGTCTTAAAATGTTTTATTCATTTTTAGCTCACCTGAGCCGAAGGCTCAAGTGAGCTTTTCTGATCACATTTTGTCCGTCGTCCGTCTGTCTGTCTGTCTGTCTGTCCGTCCGTCTGTAAACTTTTCAAATTTTCGACTTCTTCTCAAGAACCACTGGGCCAATTTTGACCAAACTTGGTACAAAGCATCCTTGGGTGAAGGGAAATTTAAATTGTTAAAATGAAGGGCCAAGTCCCCTCACAAGGGGAGATAATCAAGAAAAGACAAAATTAGGGTGGGGTCATTTAAAAATCTTCTTCTCAAGAACCACTGGGCCAATAAGGCTGAAACTTATGTGGAGGCACCCTGGGGTAGTGTAGATTCTACATTGTTCAAATCATGACCGCGGAGGGTAGGGCGGGGCCACAATGGGGAAACAAAGTTTTACATAGAAATATATAGGAAAAATCTTTGAAAATCTTCTTCTCAAGAACCACTGGGCCAGAAAAGCTGAAACTGATGTGGAAGCACCCTGGGGTAGTGTAGATTCTAAATTGTTCAAATCATGACCCCCGAGGGTAGGGCGGGGCCACAATGGGGAATCAAAGTTTTACATAGAAATATATAGGAAAAATCTTTGAAAATCTTCGTCTCAAGAACCACTGGGCCAGAAAAGCTGAAACTGATGTGGAAGCACCCTGGGGTAGTGTAGATTCTAAATTGTTCAAATCATGACCCCTGGGGGTTGGGCGGGGCCACAATGGGGAATCAAAGTTTTACATAGAAATATATAGGAATAATCTTTGAAAATCTTCTTCTCAAGAACCACTGGGCCAGAAAAGCTGAAACTCATGTGAAAGCATTGTGGGGTAGTGTAGATTCTAAATTGTTCAAATCATGACCCCCGGGGGCTGGGCGGGGCCACAATATGTATTACAAGGGGGAAATCTGGTAAAGAACAATATGACAAAAGATTCTCAGGTGAGCGATGTGGCCCATGGGCCTCTTGTTTTATGTTTAATCTAAGTTGCACCGCAGTGCAAATAACAGGAGTATATATATAGAGAATGACTGATTTGATATTGTAAAAATTATATTAGCCCTTTGGTACAACTAACAGGAGGAGAGAGAGATTACAATGTTTGAAGGTTTGAACTGCGTGTGTATGTCCAAAACAGCTGTTAATTGTCTTAAATGAATAAATAGCAATAAATATCACTGACATGTTATATAATTATCATATTTACGTTGTTGACGTTACGTTTAAAAACGTCAAAACTTATTTGCACCGCGGTGCAAATAATGGTATTATGCCAAAATAATTATTTTTGTCTTCTGAATATTAACTTTAAGATTCCACACAGTAGTATAATTACATAATGAATTCAACAATTGTTGTAAACCCTCTGGGCTTTCAGACATAATCACCATATCATCTGCATACATAAGGAGAAACAAACTTATTTCTTGTACATCTATACATTGACAATTTTCCTTAATAAATTGCATCTCAAAATCATTTACGTATAATGAAAACAGTAAAGGGGAGAGTGATTCGCCTTGCATTAGTCCGGCATTATTAATAAAATATTCACTAAATAAGCCATTGTATTTCACACAACATTTTATACTTTGATACAATGCTTTAATTATTTTATACATTTTCCCTTGAATACCAATATTAAATATTTTCCTCCACAGTTTAATTCTATCTATAGAGTCAAAAGCTTTCTGATAATCAATAAAACAGCAGTATAAACGCTTTTTCTTACTCAAGTATTTGTTAACAAGTGATTGTAATACCAATATTGCGTCAACAGTTGACAACCCTTTTCTAAAACCAAATTGTGCATCAGACAAAATACCATAGGTTTTCTCCCACCGTAAGATTCTATTATTAAGAATTGTAGTGAATAACTTTCCGAAACAGCTCAAAATAGTTATTCCTCTATAATTATTTGTATCATTAACATTCCCTTTCTTGTACACTGGGACAATAAACCCTTTTGACCAAGACTCTGGATAGCATCCGCTCTCAAAAATATTATTAAATAATCTGTGTAAAAGTGGTAATAGAATTGTTTTACAATTAATAAAAACCTCATTTAGGATGTAATCCTCACCACAGCTCTTATTAAGCTTAAGTTTACCTATTGCATCTTCAATTTCCTTTTCGCTGATTATTTGGTCTAATTCTTCATACGATGGATCCATACCCAAAATACTATCATTATCTAACTCAGCATTTGTTGTAGATACTAGATCTTTAAAATGGTTCAAAAAATCTTCATTGGACAGAGAAGTATGTGTGCGCTTTTTTTTCTTTTTAAAAAGAGAATGAAAATGTTTTGTATTATGTTTTCTCAAGTAGTCTAGCATATTTCCCTCATAACGTTTGTACTGGCGTTTAAGTTTCTTTTCTGTTTTTTTTATAGATATTTTAATCGTTACATAGAATTCTCCGATTTTCTTCTGACTTATTGCAATTAAAGTTTTGTAAACTAAGCATATATTTTTTATTAGCTCTACTGGTCAGAGACCAGAAGAGCTTATGCGATAGTAATGCGTCCGGCGTCCGTCCGTCTGTCTGTCTGTCTGTCCGTCTGTCTGTAAACAATTTTTCAAAACGCTACTCCTCCTACAATTTTAGTCTGATTTCAATATTACTTGGCACACAAGTAGACTACACTAAGATACATAGAACAGTGCATCGTTTTTGATTTCGATGAACGGTGTTGCCATGGTTACTAAAAATAGAATTTTCTTTGAAATTCCTTAAAAACGCTACTCCTTCTAAAGTTTTTGTCTGATTTCAATATAACTTGGCACACAAGTAGACTACACTAAAATACATAGAATGGTGCATCGATTTTTGATTTCGATGAACGGTGTTGCCATGGTTACTAAAAATAGAATTTTCTGTGAAATTCCTTTAAAACGCTACTCCTTCTACAGTTTTGGTCTGATTTCAATATAACTTGGCACACAAGTAGATTACACTAAGATACATAGAATAGTGCATCGGTTTTTGATTCCGATGAACGGTGTTGCCATGGTTACTAAAAATAGAATTTTCTGTGAAATTCCTTAAAAACGCTACTCCTTCTACAGTTTTTGTCTGATTTCAATATAACTTGGCACAGAAGTAGACTACACTAAGATACATAGAATAGTGCATCGGTTTTTGATTTCGATAAACGGTGTTGCCATGGTTACTAAAAATAGAATTTTCTGTAAAATTCCTTTAAAACGCTACTCCTTCTACAGTTTTGATCTGATTTCAGTATAACTTGGCACACAAGTAGACTACACTAAGATACATAGAATATTGCATCGGTTTTTGATTTCGATGAACGGTGTTGCCATGGTTAAAAAAATAGAATTTTCTGTGAAATTCCTTAAAAACGCTACTCCTTCTACAGTTTTTGTCTGATTTCAGTATAACTTGGTACACAAGTAGACTACACTAAGATACATAGAATAGTGCATCGGTTTTTGATTTCGATGAACGGTGTTGCCATGGTTAAAAAAATAGAATTTTCTGTGAAATTCCTTTAAAACGCTACTCCTTCTATAGTTTTTGTCTGATTTCAATATAACTTGGCACACAAGTAGACTACACTAAGATACATAGAATAGTGCATCGGTTTTTGATTTCGATGAACGGTGTTGCCATGGTTACTAAAAATAGAATTCTCTGTGAAATTCCTTAAAACACTACTCCTTCTACAGTTTTGGTCTGATTTCAAAATAAGTTGGCACACAAGTAGACTACACAAAGATACATAAAATAGTGCAATGGTTTTTGATAAGTACAAACTAGTAGAGCTACAGTCTCGACAGAGACTTCTGGTATAAATCTTCACATTCATTAGTAATCCATGGTTTATCTTCTGTATGACGTTTAGGATGCTTTGATCTAAATGCTGGTGCTTCATGGCTATCGTTTTCCCTGACTTCACAATAAGCTAATACCTGCATATTTATTGTTTCGCATAATTTATCTACACATACATTAAAATCCCTCAAGTTTGTAATTTTTACGTCCACAATATTACTTAGGATATCATAGTTCTCTACCAATTTTATCAAATATCAACTTACTGTTTTCGTTTTTCCACTTGACTGATTTACACGCTGCCCTACCCGTGTTTTGTTTACATTGTGTGTCATTTTTATCAGTGTCCATGCTACCTTTACATGTAATTCTGAACGATACGGGTGAGTGATCAGAGAAAGGTGTAAAAGTACTGCTAGAAAAGTCAGTGATTTTATCTATATTATTTGACTCACATAATAAATAATCTATCAAACTACTTCCATTTGTATTATAAAATGTAAAACCCCCGTGTTCATCACTAGGAATTCTACCATAGACAATTTTCAAACCTGTAGATTTACATACATCAATCAGTCTCCTACCAAATACATTGCATATCTTATCGGTATTTTGCCTTTTGGGAAAATTCAAATCAAAATCTTCTTCATAAACCAAAACAGTATTCTCGTTAAGCATATCTTGAGGTAACTTATCGTTAGCAATGTAATCGATGCATTCACCTGTTCTAGCGTTAAAATCTCCAAAAATATAAACTTCCCCACTATCTTTGTATTTACAGTAAGATTCCTCTAATAATTGAAACAGATCAATGCCATGTGAATCGTAAATAACACTATTATTCGGTGGTATATAACAAAATGCTAAATATAAAAAAATGTTGTTGCTGCATTGATTTACGGTACATAGTTTTAACCATACAATACTATCAAAAATAATATCTACTACAGATACTTTGAAAGGCAGTGTATTTCTATATAAAATGACAATACCTCCACCTTTGATTTCTCTTTGTATAACAATTTTATCGTAATTCTCAAACTCAATCGAATCATCTTTACTTATCCATGCTTCACAGAGACAAATGATATCAAATGAATTAATAACTGCCAAAAATTCATCATTTGATAATTTTTCTAACAGTGAACGACAAACATTCCACAATATAATACTAAGGTCACTTACATTCTCTGCTATTTTATTTCTTTCTAATGGTTTACTTGTCCATTTTGACTGGCCCGTGTACTGGTCGCGTTCCCTTGTATTGGAATCACAATTGTCCGTATTAGCGACCACGTCTCCCTATCTACTATTCCTACGTACATCAGACTGCTGAGGTAGTGGGCGCTGGAGAGCGTGGGCGTAATCCATTGGCTCCTCGTCAAGTTCGTCATAATCTACGTCGGGCTCGTACGTATAGGTAGCCATTTACGTAAAGTTTGTCGCGCACTAGTTTAACGTATGCACCCTCATCTCTGTATTGCCGCATCACTGGGATAAGTTGACGTAACTGAACACTCTAAAATGATATGACGATTTTGTTTAAATATTTCCTACTTACATTTTATAAATGTAATACATGAAACTAAGCCATGTTTTTGTAAATTAAAAAAAACTTGATTAAAAAAAACACACGTGTAGATCTTTTCGTTGGATTTATTTACTATACATACTTTCCAGTCGTATCGCAGCATGTCCGACTAGGTAAACGCAGAAAACAATGTATTTGTTACCCATTTATTCGTAGGGCTTACCGTAATTCTTATTACACTGTCAGCCCCGTAATGGCGGCCGACGACAACGCCGCTGTGTGACAAAGTGCGATATCGTAAAACTTGTGAAAAGGAATCGTGTTTAGATATCAGATCATATTATCTATTGTAACATTATGATATCGATGCCTTACAGAAGGTTTTGTTTTTACATCTTGAACATCAAATCAATTAACATGTTCAAAGACTTTCAATAAATTTATGTGAATAGGCTTTATCTGCTTGATCATATGGTCAGACGTACAATGGCCATGAAACAATACTTTATTACTCATCATGTTTCATTTCAGGAACAAGGCACAGGATTTATCCAAGATAGTTCAGAGAGTATAAAGGTAAGACAAACGTACTGTGTTTGAACTATCGCACACAAATTAAAAAATGTTATTGCTGATGACATTCGGTAGTACTTATATGGTCATAAAATAATATAAGGATTATTTAACAGAAATAATCCAATATTCTTATGAAATAATTTGCGATGTGAACAGCACATTTTCGACAAGAGTAATCACGGACCGCCAAACATTAGAAGTGGGATCAGGTGCCATGGGAAGTGAGCATCACCTGCCTAACGTATTCTTTTCCTCACATCTTACTGTTAAAACGATTTTTTAGACGATACAAAAATTTACACCAGTAGTCTTCCTCCGGGTGATTGAATTTGTGAATTTAAAAAATTACAAACAAATCATGCTTCTATTGAATTGATATGTCGATATCTTCATACAACAAATTTGTGCTTAATTAGTTTGTGTACCTGGCATCTGATCCCACCTCTGATGTTTTGGGGGCTCTGGTTCAATCTTTGTCTTTTGAACTAGTATACTGTTCATTTTCTCCATATATTTCATTATTTGCTTTATAGCTGAGGGAATTTAAAGACCATGTTGAGTGTATGGTTTTAGACACTGCAGACAACTTCAATGACGTTCGATTACAATTTGAATGTTTCATCCAGGATCAAGTAGTCGAATTTTGGAAAGGAAAGGAACAAGGATCATCAAAGAAAAGAGAGGAACTTAATATTGGTATTGCTCTACAAATTTTAAAATTTATGTTTATGATAACATGTAAGAGAAGCATGTGATTTATGAATAAAGGCGCTATTAATTATAATATTTTGCTTGTACGTAATTTTCAATTCTTTCCCCTAAACTCTCTACCTATAATCATTTTTGTATTTTTCTCTTTTTATAAAGGAAAAATATATATCAAATTTCAACAGTTACTTGTATTGTACCTACAAGAATATTGGAATGCAATACGATCACGTTAACAAAATCAGAAAGTGTCAATAAAAAAAATTACAGGAAAATAACAGCAAAACCATTCAATAATTTAAGTAAAATAAAAGATAACTTGTTCAAGTAAACATGTATCAAACTATAGCGAAAGATTAACAATTATTTTGACCAAAACAAAAACAATACAGTTCATGATACATTTTTGTTTACATCTTTTTGCTACAGAAGGATCTATTCTGACTTTTGGATTTTTTCTGATATTCAAAACTTCTGTTTTTATTATCCATTCACAGAATTACCTGTTCCTGTTGTTCGAGTTTTGGTTGAAGGTGATATAAACAGTATCGATGAGATTGTAGAGTCTGTCAAAAGAAACATATCTGTGATAATTGTGAAGGGTTCTGGAAAGGCAGCAAATATTATTCTCGATTACATTCAGAGGTATGATTATAAATTCTTGGAATTTGTTAAATTAATTGAAATTCGCAAATGGAAATATATATATTTAAGTATTTGCTTTACGATAAAAAATATGTTGATATTTTTTTTAGTCTGATATAAAAAAAATGGAACACATTGTAAACTGTTTCTTGGAAAGTTTATACATTATCATTTAAAATTTTCACTAACTTAACAGTGTACATGTTCTAACGACCCATATAACATTGGTTTTACATTGTATTATCTTATTTTAAAAATAGTGTCATTTCTATATGTGTAGAAATTAACATTCATTATTCACCCGCAAAGGCTACAGTGGTAGCTAAAACATAAACGGTTAGAACTGCTGTTAGGGAAACAGCAATCATAACCAAATAATAATCCTTTTCATTTTATAGGTCTAATAGTAAATATGCGAATATAATAGATATATAAATATTATCTTAAAAAATAGGAATTACATGTTATAATTATGCATGCAAAATATTTGAAGATAATCAATTTTGCTCTAAAACGTTTTATTAATGTTATTTCGCAACCTTATTATAAATATATAAATATTTTATTGTAGACCTAAGTCACTCAAAAGCAATGCTGCTCTTTGGTTTGGAATCGGGGTTCTAAGTGAGAGCTTCCAGAAACTGAAGGAAAAACTTAAAGAATTGAAAAGGAATGAACATCTTGTAACGTCATTTTTCAAAATAAAAAAAATATGTTTTTATTTAATTTGCACGAAGCAGGTTCTTTAAAATTTCGAGAAAAAAGTCTTGTAAATTTATAAACTACTTTTCCAATTGTAAAGTCTTGTAAAGAACAAGGTTCACTTTTGCCTTATTTGGCCCTGTCAATTTCTGAAAAACTGAAACTGCATAGTTTTACTTAACAATGCATTAAATATCACTTAGATCTTTGGTGACTGCGTATCTATCAAAAATGACGTCATTGTCTGGCTAGTCAATGTCTTGTGACGTCATGTAACGCGTCAATTTCCACATATTCTGAAAAAGTCTACAAAAACGGCCAATTTTTAAAGCTATTTTTGATATTTAATATAGAGCGCAACCTCTGATCTAAAATATGCAACTATAAAATGGTAGAACTGTTTCTGAGGATTAATGGGCATGTTTTATTTCTTAGATCAAAGAGTGCGCTCATATAATTTTTCTTCCCTGAAAGTACTCAATTATACCTGTTTACCTAAAAATTCATGAACGTTGCAATTTCATAAAGCCAGATCTCCAAGACCTGGACTTTTTGGAGATTTTTTTTAATAGTATATGAAAGCACCAAGTCTCTATTTTATTTAAATGCTTCAAATAGAAAATCAAGTGTTGATCAATTAATTGGTATATCTACAGGGCCATTTTATGCATAAAGTGAACAGACTTCTTTATAAACTACTTTTCCAATTTGAAGAGTTCAAGTGACTAAACTTTATAAAGTTAGCTTCAAATGTGTGTCCCTTGTGCAACTTTGGAATTATACGTTGACATATTTGTGATGCTTTTTTCAGATAAATGTCTTTGATGTAGACAAAAATAAAGCTGGATATTTTCTACAAGTCACTGGTGAAGCCATTGTACGTGCAAGGGCTAACTATTATTTCCAGAGTGAAAGTAATTACAAAATACTTACCTTTATAAGTTAAACGAGCGTCTTGCGTAATTGGAATAACAATGAATGTACATCATAATTTAAACTCGGGAAATTTAGATATAACTTTAAAATCACGAAAAAAAAAATTGTTCATCCTGGTGATTTCTGAATTCCAATGTATTTATGGTCATTTTAATGAGAGTAATGCCAAATAAGGGATACAATTACAGAAACATGTATTTTCTCAATTATCTCGTTCCATAGACAAGGAGAATATATCAGAACATGCCGGAGATACATGTACTTATATTTCTGGAGAGACGAAGAAGGAAAAGCATCGAGGAAGAATTGTTCAAGATGAACACGATAAGCAGTTTGATGTGATGCCGGCTTCGTTACCTTTATTCTTTTACTTTGGATATCAAGTTCTTCAAGAAAAGGGCAAATTGCTGGATTTGGGATATGTAAATAGATAATAAATTTATTTGTTAAGTTTATTTACGTGACCGTAATCACTGACGTGAATGTCTCAAGGAATCTGAGGTAAGACGTGATAGACATGAAGTCTAATTAAAATGTTTTGAATTAAAATCTATAATCCTTAATAAAGTTAAAAATAGGAGTTGGAAGGGGGTAACTAAAATCAGAAAGAAAGAATAAAAAAAAACTTTTTTATCAACACATTTTTAGTTAAGCATCAAATTACTCGAATTCCCAACTGTCATGCAGTATGGATGATTTCCTTTAAAAAGAAAATTATGCCAATAAAAACTCGATATAGCATCCTTAAATTTCTGATTATTTTCCAATGACTACAAGTTATAAATTTTTGTTCCGCACCATATCTAGATCTGCCTTTGAAAAAAAATCGGTATATTTTCGTACATTCTAAAATTTTCAATATTCTTAAACAAGAGGTCCATGAGCCACATACAGTACCCGCATCGTTATTCTTTACAGGATACACGATACGATAGGATACACGCACGATACGATAGGATACACGCACGATACGATAGGATACACGCACGATAGGACAGGATACACGCACGATAGGATAAACGCAAAACACGATAAACGCAAAACACGATACACGCAAAACACGATAGACCTGATAAACGATCTTCACGATAGGATAAACGCAAAACCTGATAGGATTGTTTCAAAATGCGGAATGTTTTCTGACAAGACGAAAAGATTATTTTAAATTAAATTCAAAGATTAAAGATTATTTAAATTAAATTATATTTTAATTTAAGAAGTTGCAGAGCTTTAAATCTAAACTATAAAGTACCTTAAATTAGTATAAAAAGAATTTGAGATCTCTGTGGTAATTTTACAAAAGTTGTTTATTTCTATAAAAAAAAATTGACAGTGATTATATGGATTATTATGAAATGGAGACAGTATTTTTTTAATTTCTTCTCAAGGGTGTGAATTTTAAAACTCTATAAACAGATTTATTATTTATGAAAAAATATATATTTTAATTTTATATCTAATAAATTTATCTACAAGTACCAAGTTATTTCGGGGAAGAAATTTACGCAATAAATTAAATATTTGTATTTAATGTCTAAAGCTTACAATCTGCGATATATCCAAAAATTGAAATTAAATATTAATATCTTAGAAAAAAAAATACAAGAAGAAGACCGGCCGAAAGAAAGGTTCAAAGAAAACGGCTTTAACAAAATTAATAAATTTAACATGATAGATCAATCAAGAACTAAACAGTTAAAGAAAATTAATTTCCTGAATAGAAATCTAAATAATTGTTAAAATAATGCCGCTTTGCATTAATGCACAGTACATGTAAACTGTGTCATGAGAATATAAATCTGCTACAACTGCACATGTACGTTTATGTACTTATGTACATGTAAACATTTATATATCAGATACTTAAAATCAGCATTTATTAACGAACATTGAATGGTTAAATACATGTACTTTTTTCTTTACAATACAAAACAGAAAAATTGTTTAACAAATATTAAAAGAGTGAAATGCGACTTTTCCGACTAAATAGTTATAAATCATCGCTATTAAACTCTGTTTGTACTGTTTCTTACATGTATAATAACAAAAAATAGGTTTAATTCGGCAAATGAATTACTAGACTGACCCGGTAATCTCATATGAGGCATATTCGAAGGGCGGGATGTTGAAAGTCCGTAACCAATTTAAAATTAGATAAACAAGATCTAACCAAATAGCCAAATATAATATTGAATTCTTAGATAAAGTTATATACCTATGGAATGAAATCGATTAATACTATAAATTGATTCGGTGTATTTAATAGTCTTGCATGGCTACGGCGGAATAAGACGACTTCTTTTGTTTTATTTTTATAGAAAGATACCGTATAAAAAATAATGCGAGCTAATTTTCATAGTTTAGAATGTTAGAACTATTTCATCTGTTTCTATGATCAATGAAATCATTTCCTAGAATTAATTTTGTCCGCATTACGTAGAAAACCCGATGATCCGAAAGTGCATATACCATAAGTGCAGTTTTTTTTAAAGTTCATTAAAAGACTTATTTACATAAACATAATGGAAACATTGTACGAAATGAAATAAATCAGCGGAATGAGTTTAGAGACTTCATTTCATTAAATTGATTTATTTGAATTTTTATTATGTTCCCCAAACGAAGTTGGGGAACATATTGTTTTTACTCTGTTTCTTATTATTATTAAGGTCTTCCGTCTCCAACGGAAGACCTTATTGTTTTCGTTCGGTTTCTTTTTCCCTATTATTATTATTATTATTATTATTTTTTTTTTTCTTACCGATTTTGTGCACGCGATTTCTCAGAAACGGCTGGACCGATTCTCACCAAATTTTCAGATCTGATAGATATTTATCTGAACCTTGTCGGAAATTTTTCGTTAGTACGTCGTCACTTCCGGTCGTGAGATATGGACGATTTACTGATTTTTAGAGGGTCAGCTTGTCCTGAGATCTCCTCCTAAACGACTTAAGATATCGACTTGAGATTTTCAGTGAAGGTAGAGGAAGGATAGTAGATGTGACATTTTGCATATAGAGCTTTCCAGGTAAGAAGGCATCGACGCTCGCCTGGGATCGAAAAATAGCCTCATACTCATCTCGCAAAAATTGACACGTTTTCTTTTATATCTTTTTACCTGTTAATATTTTGTTAAGACATATATAATAAAAAATGTGCAATATAGTAAGACCTTTCATTTGATATCAAGTAAACGGGGTTAGTCCTTCAAATTAGGGACATAGAGGGGGCAAAAGTCTCTCGTCTTTAACTTTTTTGTTTTTCAATATTTTCAAATGATATTAGTATAGTTGATAGAGACATTTCTTATTAGGCTGAATATATAATTCGTTTGTAAATTTATAAATTCAAACTCGAGATAATAACATTCAAAAATCTGAAGCGGGAACTAAATGGCGGCGGTCTCTGTCAATTCCGACATTTCGCAATAGCGGTTAACAGAGGCAGCCGAGCGTTTGCTTGAACGAAAGTAACATAAGGAGCAATGAAATGTGTAGGGATACTTGGATTGTCACGTCGTAGGTTCGTTGCAATTCTGCGTCAAACTACATTCATAATCCAAGGTCTCCTTACAAGTTTTCTTTAATTGGTTTTGGTTGTTTCTCAAAGTAGAAAAAAGAAAAGAATTAATGTGCAAATTAAGTACGCATTGATGATATTATCTAAATCAAAAGGATTTAATCAAAATAGAAAAGGCATGATTCCATGATGTTTTATCAAAGATCATAGTCAAAGTCATATCTCATCTTATCGAAAATTCGGACGGAAGACCTACTCGTTGCTCGCAACGAGATCGCATCTAGTTATTCTTATTTTTCTTCCTGGGAAAATTTTGTCCGCGAGTGATCTTGTAAACTACACATCCGACTTAGGTAAAACCTTTTTAGGGTCAGTAGGGATGTTATGTAGATTTGCCGAACGAAGGTCATTTTGCGCGCACGTGCTTGCAAGAGCGCGCACGTGCAACACGTGAAATGACCAATATAATGGATATTGCTGTAACTTTTCTTTTTCTTGATGAATTTTTTTGAAACTCATAATGTAAGGATACATTAGTAGTATAGACAAGATGGCATGGTCAAAATAGCAAGATCTCACGCGCATGCACGTGCGCTTTGCTCTGATTGGCTGAAACTAAAGTCTCAATATCTTTCTTGTTTCTTGTCATAATCTTTTGAAATTTTGAACATAGTACTACATTACGAAGATCTACAGCATAATATATAAAATATTTCATGAAAGCACTCGCATGCGCGCGTGCTGCTATCTGATTGGCTGAAACTTTATATGGTTATATCTCCTTTGTTTTTTGACGAAATGCTTTGAAATTTAAAACATAGTCATGCATTAAGATATCCTAAAATATGATATAGAAAAAATTCATGAAATCACGCGCATGCACGTGTGCTGCAATCTGATTGGCTGAAACTTTATATGGCTATATCTCCTTTGTTTTTTGACGAAATGCTTTGAAATTTAAAACATAGTCATGCATTAAGATATCCTAAAATATGATATAGAAAAAAACTCATGAAATCACGCGCATGCACGCGTGCTGCAATCTGATTGACTGAAACTTTATATGGCTATATCTCCTTTGTTTTTTGACGAAATGCTTTGAAATTTAAAACATAGTCATGCATTAAGATATCCTAAAATATGATATAGAAAAAAACTCATGAAATCACGCGCATGCACGTGTGCTGCAATCTGATTGGCTGAAACTTTATATGGCTATATCTCCTTTGTTTTTTTTACGAATTGTTTGGAATTTTAAAATATAGTCATTCATTTAGATATCCTTCAATACGATAAAGATAAAAATTTATGAAATAACGCGCATGCATGTGTGCTGTAATCTGATTGGCTAAAACTTCAAATGGTTATAACTCCCTTGTTTTTCTACCAAACAGGATGGGATTTAGAACATCGATAAATAAAAGGGACTCCTACAAGAAGATGTAGTCATTATGTACGTGCTTGCACGTGCGTGCACGTTAAATGAGTAAAATTAAAAATACACTCGAATGAGTGAATTTTTTAATACTTTTGGATTAAATGCTTTGATTTTAAGTATATTAAAATTTGAGATAGTGTAGACAAGACAATATGGTCGTTATGCACATGAACACGCGTGCAATGCCTATTTTTAAATATATTTTGTATTTTTCTGTGAAGACCTTGATTAAGTCTAACTTCCATAAAGTATTTCTTATCTAATAGAGATTACAGGGAATATGGCACCAAAAGGGAGTTGGGGAGCGTTTGGGGAACATCTGTAACGGTCCCCGTTACAATTAGCACTAGTTTAACATTAGAGCAATGAGATGATTTTTTAATCCATAAATTGTACAATTATTTAATGTATTTTGAAGTAAATCTTTGATATAAGGTTTGTTCAAACAAGTTAGGAACAAAATCCCAAAAATAAGTAGATGCGTTTCATTAGAACCAGGTAGTATTCGAGGTTACTAATTGACCACAGGTGAGAAATCAGTACAGGTATGTTGCCGGTGATCAAACACACACGGGCCGAGGTGTCAGTTAGGGGAGAGGGGGGAGGGGGTGGTTGATCGCACAGGAAGACAGTGTGCTAATTAGAGAGCTACACATACGTGTCAGTTTTCTGGTAAGGACAGGTCTTCGATTTATTTTGATTTTTGGCATCCCGATGGAATTTATTTTCATTTGATTTCCACGCCGAAAAGGTAAGCTGTTAAAAAACATCATGTTTTTCCCTGTATATATTATTTTTATGATATCTAATGCCAGATAAAATTAATGAAAAACTTCTATTTTATAGTAACAGCCATTGTGTGATAAACTGGGAAGAATATTTTCATGCATTACATTTTATAATAAAGATTATTTTTTTTATTAATTTAGACATATATCAAGGAATTAATAATTAACTTTAAAAAATAAATTTAAAATTTGAACGTATACGGCCAAAATCGTTGTTAAAATCATCTAGATCAATGTCTTTAAGTTATGTCTTATTGTATTTCTAACATCAAGACTTTTAATAATTGTGCATACATGCAGATCAGAGGCGTAAAAATATTACTAACGTTATCAGACGATAAACAAGGAAAAACAGAATATTGCATGAAAAAAAAGATAGATATCAATATCCTCTTTATTATTTATTTGCTTTTTGTGTAGGCGAACTTCGTAGCTTACCAAAAATCTTTCTCCGGTAACTCTGATTCATTTAAGAAAATCATATTAATAGTATTTAATTTTGACAAAATAAATCATACAATTCGATAAATTATTTTAAAAAAATAGACAAGGTAATCGATTTACTTATAATTTCATTTGCACAAAATAGATTTACTGTTTAAATTTTGTCGATCACTTTCTGCTTTACAATGATATATTTATTTTATTTACTTATTTAATAATTCATTAATAAATTAATTAATTCATTTATAAAATGTGCTATTAACTTTTTTTCCTTCTACGCTTTAATATTTTTTATATTGATGAAAAAGAAAGGGATAAAACTTTACTTTCTCTTTTTCGGTTGAATTAATCTTATTTTTATTAACAAAACGAAAAAGAAACTCGGAATAGCTCAGTAGTTTCTTTGTTTAGTAAAGATAAAAAGCGAGGGTTTCCGAATATACACGATAAACGCAAAACACGATACACGATAGAACCTGATAAACGATCTACACGATAAACGCAAAACACGATAAACGGAAAACACGATAGAAAACGCAAAACCTGATGAACGGAAAACACGATACGATAGGATACGATAGGATACACGCACGATACGATAGGATACACGCACGATACGATAGGATACACGCACGATAGAACACGATAGAATTGTAAAGAATAACGATGCGGGTACTGTAGCTCACCCGAGTAACTTTAGTGATGCAGTTCTTTACAAGATTCCCCTTTACTTACATCTATTGTGGCCACCTACCCCCTCCCAGCCCCCATTTTTATTTTAATAATTTCAAATCTACACTACCCCAGGATGCTTCAACCTAAGTTTCAGCCTTGCTTGCCCACTGGTGCTTGAGAAGAAGATTTTTTCAATGTATTTCTTTGTAAAACTATGATTCCCTAATCTGGCCCCACTGGATCATGACTTTAACAATTAAGAATCTACACTACCTCAGGATGTTTCCACATAATTTTCAGCTTTCCTGACACAATGGTTCTTGAAACAAAGATCTTTAAGAGATTTTTGCTTTATATTTCTATGTAAAACTAAGAGTCCCTATTGTAGCCCGCACTACCCCCGGGGGTCATGACTTATACAATTTAAAATTTACAATACCCCCAGGATGCTTACACATAAGTTTCAGCTTTCTTGTCCAACTGGTTCTTGAGAAGAAGAATATTAAAGATTGTTCCTATATATTTCTAAGTAAAACTTGGATTCCCTATTGTGGCCCCGCCCTACCCCCAGGGGTCATGATTTTTACAATTTAGAATTTACACTATCCCAGTATGCTTCCACATAAGTCTCAGCTTTCCTGGCCAATTGGTTCTTGAAACAAAGACTTTTTAAAGGTTTCCTATATATTTCTATATAAAACTTGGATTCCCTATTGTGGCCCCGCCCTACCCCCGGGGGTAATGGTTTTTACAATTTAAAATCTACACTACCCCAAGATGCTTCCACCTAAGTTTCAGCTTTCCTGGCTCACGGGTTCTTGAGTATATGATTTTTAAAGATTATTCCTAAATATTTCTATGTAAAACTTGGAATCCCTATTGTAGCCCCGCCCTACCCCCAGGGATCATAATTTGTACAGTTTAGAATTTACACTACCCGAGGATGTTTCCACAAAATTTTCAGCTTTCCTGGCTCTTTGGTTATCTCGTTCTGTAGGTAGGAAACATCTGAAGTAACTATCTGTATGAAATGGATATTAATGTCTACAATAATTGAAGATATTTTATTTATATTATATTTTTGCAAAGATCTATTCCAGTTGGGTTGTGTCAAATGTAATTTATCAATATTACTTATTTTTAAAGATAAGTATATCAATATCATTTCCACATATCTTGCAACACAAGTACATCTAAGAAAAAAGAGAAAATATACATGTAATTACGTGTAAAAGTATTAACATCGTCAGGCTGATTCCTCAATATCAAGTACAAAATATTAAATAGAATTTATCCTCGAAAAAAGAGCAAATTTAAAAGTGTTTAATATGTGAATTTTAACAGATTTTACTGTTTGAGGCTCTTAAGACAAACAAATGGGATTATGTCAAAGTTCTGGTATCCGAAGGAGTCATGTTCAAAGAAACATACCTTGCTAAACTTTACAAAGAGGTTTGTAAATTAATTAGTATTCGTACATTCGAATATCATTCTGATTTTATAATGTTTATGTACATGTTTGACAATGAAAATAGTCCCTTTATTTTTCTTTCTTCTTAGACATTTCCACTTTACAAGAAAACTGGGTGGTTTTTAAAGAAGGAAGAATTTGTGGCAAGAATAAATTTTATGACTTTCATTGTTTACTTAAAAATATTTATCACTTCTTTGACTCTGATTGAACATATTCTTCTCCTTGAAACTACTTTATAAAATATAAACATATACTTAAAATTTTTGGACTGAATGTTTTACAACATTTGTGCACTTGTAGAAAATAAGAATACGTTCTGATTCAGTCCTGTCTTTTACTAATGAACCTTTGGTTGAAGAGCAAACGTTGGATAAGAAAGAGAAAAAGAGACAAAAGATGGAACAATACAAGGCTGTGTCAAAGGCTGTCAGAAAAATGTGTTGTTATTTATTGCATCATGACGGTACGTTCCATTCTTCTGTTACAAATTAATACAATATATTTAAGCAATGAAATGGAGGAGGGTTACTTCCAGGAATATTTATTGGTTATCTATTGCTTGTAATGTATCTTTAAGCTGAACACGATTCGTCAAAGGAATGTGTTCGCCATATTTGATTGGATTTTCGCTATATCTGAGGACAACATTATAAGGCGGCTTACTTGGTCAATGATCAATGTAATCAGTCGGTATTGGTGTAAGCGGATGTATGACATACAAAACTCGGAATCGACAACAAATAACTGTATAATGTTTTAATGCAGGAGAGTAAGATACCAAAAGAAACTGACATAGTTGCACAGGTCAGTGCAGTAATATGCTCAAATACAAGTAACTGCAATAAAATGTAAACACAGATAATGCGAGATAACCACGATGAACACAGGTAGCCATTTCAATCCGATACTCATGACAATAAAGCAGTCAGGCGTAACGAATGTTACGAGTATACCTCGTACTGATACCATAGATAGAAAAATGTTTATTTACTTGTCATGTTCAGCGTTAACATAAAGAATTACTTCTGACATGAATTACTCTTTTCTTAGATTTGAGCATGAAGAAAATTCCATGTTTTCCTGTGGCCGGGAAACCCAAAATATGTGTCAGATCAAAAAGTAAAATAGGAGGTGCACAATGGCAATATGTAATAAAGATTCTGTGAAAGTTGCATCAAATTTCATTCAGTGGTATGAGAGGAGTTGCGGATAAGAGATGGGTACCCCAAAGCGTAACAGACGGACGGACGGACAGACGGAAGGACGGACGGACAGACGGACGGACGGACAGACGTACAGACGGACGGAATTAACGATTACTATATACCCTCCCGCTTTTCAAGCGGGGGGTATAATAAACATCTTCGCTAGTCAACGGTTTGTGATACGCTATTCCCCTTATGAACCCTTGACTAACGGTGTTAAAAAAGTTTGGTGTTTTACAGTTTGTGGTTGAAGAAAATCGACATAGTTCGACCATGCAATAAGCAATTTTTTTTAAGGTCACCTGAGTCAATCACAGTCACTCAGGTGACTTATTTCAATCAGTTGAATATTTAAGCTTCTTCTCTGAAACCATTTTACCAATTTCAACCAATTTTGGCATATGCAGATATCCTTGGAGGTAGGGAAACAGAAGTTGTGAAAGTCATGGTTTCCTGACTCCCTATGGCCCTAGGGTTGGGGGCAAAACTACTAAAATTAATGTAATCTTTAAAAATCTTCTCCTTTTCTACGGGACATCAAGCAATCAAACTGTTACCATGAATGTAATAAGAATTGAGTCCTCTACCAAAATTGTGAAATTCATGGGCCCAGGATCACGGATTCTAGTGCTAGGGCGATGCTAAATAGATATTATAGCGAAAATATATTAAGTCGCTGAAAATCTTCTCTGCTCCTTGGTATTAAACAAAGAAATTTAAAATAAAGTTATGATGTTTAAAATTGATGGCTAAGATAAAGTTACTAATTTGTGCAAAGTTGGGTCCAACTCAAAGGTGAAGAGGTCGAATTTGTTAGTACACTGTATCTAAAAAGGTCTTGTCACAAGGAATACCCCGTATTAAAGGGGTTGTAGAATCGACGGTTCCAGTAACGTTGTTACAGTGTAAATTGTTAAATAAAATACCCTATATATACTCGCCTATTAGTCAGTTTTTTGGTAATTAATTTTTGGTCAAAAACTCATTGCCCGACTAAAAGGCAAGTCATTAAAAGATTAATATTTTTTTTTCTGGACGATTAAAGGTAGTATCATCAGATTATGCATAAAGTACAAGTATTTATGATTTTTTGCAGTTTTATTTATTCTTCAGTGGGTATGACATATTTTGTATTGATTAAGAAATAAAAATTGACGTCATTTTTATACAAATATTAATTGAAACCCCGCTAAAACATCACGGTGTTGTTTTAAAGAAATATTAATTGAAACCCCGCTAAAACATCACGGCGTTGATTTAAAATTATCAACTAGTTCTGGCAAAAAGTTGTACCGACTTATCAGTGGGTCAGTGGCAAAACCCTCCAAAATAGCCGCAAAAATCACAACTGACTAATGGACTTTTACGAGGAGCGCTGACTTTTACAGTTGACGCTTATGCCTAGGTCACATTTAAACCGATGGTCGGGCGACTAAATTTCTCTGGTCTTGTCGGCTGAAAGAACAGGATCGGCCGACACAGTATCGATCGTCACGGAGCAGTCACATTATTTCCTAGGGACACCGATGACTTGGATAAATAACACAAAAAGTCTTTTTTTCTTTAGAAATCAGCAATATTTTCTCATAGAGTGGCAGAATCTTATAAAATTGTGACTCAATGTTGAAAATGTGTGCAAAATTTGTATTGAATTGCATAAAAACAATAAATGGTGCATATCTAAGCAGCTAAGAATACTTAAGATTTCTTCACATCTTACGGATTAATTATTTATGTTATTTCCGTTCAAAAAATTTATATCAATCCATGTATCAAAATTTTGTTTGTGTTATGTATCCTTAATAGGTTAAATATTCACAAGTCGGCCAATCGTCGCCCGATCATCGAGCTCTGAGCTACGGTTTGATTTTAACCGTCGTCCGAAATTTTCAACACCCTTATTGTCCAACGACGGACGACCGACCTTATAAACTGACCGCTGATGGTCGGACGATGCTCGAAGGTTGGTCGACGGATAACTGCAGTTGAAGGAATCGGCCACCGACGCATAAAAAATTATAACTTGGACCGATGGACACAAAATTGGTCGGCCGACAAAAAAATAGGTCAAAATCGGCCAAGACAACGGCCGATGAACTGACGACTGTCACCCGAAGAATCCCATTTTTGCTCCAAAACCAGTCGGCCGTTGGTCGTTTTTGGAAATTTGACTGGGGTTTTACTTTTACACTTTTGCTATGTACGGCAGCTCTTCTTTGATATAAATATTTAGCTCTACATTTAATTAAACGAAAATAACGGGTTATTTCAATGCAAATATAAGTTGTCCTTGATAAAGACGACAACCACACTACCCTCAACTCTCGGCCTTCACATGTTAGTGCCTTTAATACCTTACCTATGACCACAAGAAAGATGTTTTTATGCATTATTATACCCGCACTTTCTAAAGAAAGTTCGGGTATATTGTTGTTACTCATGTCCGTCCGTCCGTCCGTCTGTCACACTTTTCTTCCCTGAACTCCTCCTACATTTTTCACAGTAGCTTAATCATCTTTTGGGAGATGGTTGGGGGTGTCATGTAGATGTGCAGTAAGGTTTCGGAATTTTGATTTTGCCCCGGGGGATCAAATGGGGGTCGAAAATTGACGTTTTTTATGCAAAAAGCCCCGTCTTCCCTGAACTCCTTCTACATTTTACTCAGCAGCCTAATCATCTTTTAAGAGATGGTTGGTGGTGTCATGTAGATGTGCAGTAAGGTTTCGGAATTTTGATTTTGCCCCGGGGGATCAAATGGGGGTCGAAAAATGACGTTTTTTTAATACAAAAAGCCCCTTCTTCCCTGAACTCCTTCTACATTTTACTCAGCAGCCTAATCATCTTCTGAAAGGTGGTTTGTGGTTTCATATAGATGTGCAGTAAGGTTTCGGAATTTTGATTTTGCCCTGGGGGGTCAAATGGGGGTAGAAAAATGATGTTTTTTTATGTAAAAAGCACCGTCTTCCCTGAACTCCTCTTACATTTGACTAAGTAGCCTAATCATCTGTTAAGAGATGTTTGGTGGTGTCATGTAGATGTGTAATAAGGTTTCGGAATTTTGATTTTGCCCCGGGGGTCAAATGAGGGTCGAAAATTGATGTTTTTTATGCAAAAAGCCCCGTCTTCCCTAAACTCCTCTTACATTTTACTCAGTAGCCTAATAATCTTTTAAGAGACGGTTGGTGGTGTCATGTATATGTGCAGTAAGGTTTCGGAATTTTCATTTTGCCCGGGGGAGGGGGTGGTCAAATCGGGGTAGAATTTTTTTTAACATATATTTGATATGTTTAATCACCCTGCTTTCAAGAACTTCCCTAATATCTTATGCTGCAATAGTTTTAAACCATGATCATTTAGAAAATGATTGGCTTGTTTTGCGTATGTGTAAAATGGTTTCACAATTTGAACTTTCATGTGGATGGCAAAAAGGGGCAGGAAAAATATGGCCCCTCCCTAACCCTGGGGGTCATGATTTGTACAAACTTGAATCTACACCTCTTGAGAATATTTCCATATTAATCATGCTCTTGGTGTTCTTCAAAAGAAGAATTTTGAAGATGTGTTTCCTTTTATTCCTAAATAAAACTTTGATCCCTAATTGTGGCCTGACCCTAGCCTTTGAGATGATGATTTGAAAAACTAGAAATATGTCTATAGGACATGAATGTCCCGCCAGATGTGTATTACTAATGGTACATGAAAATTTGTATTAGTGTATAAAGTTTGATGAAAATATCTTAAACAGTTTTTTCAGAATTGAAACTAGAATATAAATAAATTGGATGTAGATAATAAATTCTCATCAAATTATGTATAAGTGCATGCTAAGCATAAAAATGTCTTAAATTATTTCTTTGAAACTAAGCAAAATAAAAATTAAAGAGGAGGTAGGTCAAGGTCACAGGAATGTGCAAGATGAAGTTTTTGATGCAGCTGAATAGCTCTCACTAATACATATCAGCAAATTATGTTTGATAAAAGTATCTTGAATGATTTAATGAAACTGAGCTTAACACTTTTTTTTAAGAAAAGAGAGGTCAAAGGAAAGGTTGGGGTCAAAATGTTGTTCTAGTTGAAAAGCTTACATCAGTGTGAATTTACTCTTAGCATATGAAGTTTGATAAAAATATAATTAGTGGTTTATTTAAAACTTAGATAAACACATATTTTAAAAAGTGAGGTCAAGGTCAAAAGAAAATTCAATGTCAAAATAAGTTAATGCAATAATAGCTCTTGTCAGTATGTATTAGCATATACATGAAGTTTGATAAATATATCTTGAATTGTTTATTCAAAACTGATCTGGTCTAAGACATTAATTTTAGAAAAGTGAGGTCAAGGTCACAGGAAATGTCAAGGTAAAAAAAGAGTGAAGCATTGTAAAGCTTACATCAGTACATATCATCATGTGAAGTTTCATTACACAACTTGAATCATTATGGTTTCTTTAAAATAAAGCTAAACACTAATTTTAAGAAAAGTTAAGTGAAGGTCAAAGGAAAGTCAAGGTAAAAAAAATATTGCTGCAGTTGGATAGTTTACATCAGTATATGCATCAACATATGAACTTTGATAAAAATATCTAGAAAGTTTCTTTGAGCTCGATGGAAAGACAGATGGAAGGGTGGAGGACGGACATGACAAAAACTATACATGTATTCCTAATCATGGCGTAGCATAAAAAACTTGAATCTACATTATATGAGGATGTTTCCATATCAAGATTATACAAGCAAATTCAAAGAATTGTGGTCCTCTGCTTTCTGTGTTTAAGTGAATGGGATGCCATAATTTATGGCAGATTGTGTGTCAAATATGCACCCCTATCATATGTCACTTTATGAAAATTAGGTCAAAGGGGGAAAATCATCGCATGCTCGAAATATTTTGTTGCAGGTAAAGTTCATGTCAAATATGAAAGTCCCATCTCTTTTCAATCAAAAGTTATATATATATAAATATATAATATTATATTTTTGAAAAGTAGGTTAAACTTCTAGGTCAAGGTCACAGAGTCAAAAGTCATGATATATTTAGAAAAGTCTTTTCACATGTAATATACATGTATAATTTAAATGCCATATCTTTTCTCTTTCAAAATGATTAATTTAAAATGTTATTTTTTGGAAAGTAGGTAAAATTTTAAGGTCAAGGTCTCACTTGGGTTAAAAAATCATAGTACATTTAGAAAGTTTTGTGGTAATGTACATGTGAAGTATGAAAGCCCTATCTCTTATTATTCAAAAGTTATGACCAAGGTTAAATTTATTGTGACAGATGCACATACTGTCAAAGATGGCCAGACTGACAGACAAATAAGATTTAATGTTCCCTCCCTTTCCCCAAAAATGGGGGACAATAATGCCCTTGCAGTTCTTGAGAAGATTTATGATGGAAAAAATCCCCTGCATATTTCTTAACGCAAATCAATATTGTGTTTTTATGTCATTTAATTGTTTGTTTGTTGTTAAACATCCCTCTCAGGAATTTTTCACTCAAATGGAGACGCCACCACTTGAAAAATAATGAGGACAAGTCAGATTTGAGGTCAACATTCATTTTAGGAGTTTTCAACCATTAAGACGTAAAGAGACATGAACTCGATCCTTCCCCTCACCCCTTCCCAGACCCCTGTTTATTCATGACATGTATGCAAACTACTACTTGTTTTTACATTTAAAAACTAGATGCTGTCATGAGACAGTAATACCCGCACCATGGTGTTTGCCTCTAAATACACACTCCTTCATAATGGACTTTCCAAGGAAGAAGTCAAAATAATTCTATAATTATCACCGTACATGTATTCGTCAAATTGAACATAAAATTTTCAGGTGACCATATGATCTATGAGCCTCATATATGTATTTTGAATACTTAATTCATTACCAGTCTGAAATAACAGAATTAAATTAATGATCGAAGTAAATTACTTAATTAGATTCAGATAAATATTTTGCCCATAATTTGGTACTTTTTAAATTTACTTTCTCAACGACATAAAAAAATTTTTTTAGTACAAAGCGTTTTTGATGTATTTATCACAATGTGCAAACTGATTTTAGTACTTGTTCAGGAAAAAAAACCCATTGAAAATACAACCCGATTAATTTGTCAATGCCTCTCTCTCTCTCTCTCTCTCTCTCTCTCTCTCTCTCTCTCTCTCTCCCCCACCCATACACACTCTCACATTTTTTAAAAATAGACCTAGATGGCAAAGTTATGTTAAAACATAGTTTATTATGATAGTTTGAAATTTGTTCTTGTACTAAACAGTTTTACGTGTGAACATCTTATTTTCTACATTCACATTGGGTTTGCGTCACCCATATTTAAAGATAATCTACTCTCGGCACACCTCGGCCGATTCATACTGGCAACGGAATCAGCAAAGGTTTGTCGAATGAGATTATATAGCACATGTATGCTGACGATGCAGTGTGGTCAGTTAAAATCATTTGTGTTTTAATTGGATTATATGGATTATATTTCATGAATTCGTTGTCACGACCTATGACATTCGGTAAGTACAAGATTTAGTATAGATTGCATAAAAATAAATAAATGCAAATGGTTAGGTTGAAGTTCAAAAAGGGTCAAACAAAGATCATCGCATGCCACAGTCGACAAATTTCACATTGTCAAGTTATCTCCCGTTGCGGACATTCAATATTATACAGGCGCAGATCCAGAATTTTTTTTTTTTCAGAAAGGGGGGGGGGTGTCACACTTCAGTCAAAAAAATCAGCCCAAGATTTCCTGAGAAGCAAATAAAATATTATAATAAAACAATGATGGTGGAGTCCCTGTGTTCTTAGGGGGAGGATGTCCAAAGTCATTTTTATTCTTTACAGTACATAGTCTTATTTAAATAACTGCTAATTCTAGGGGGGGGGGATGTCTGATCTCCCTAGCCACTGACTCCTTGTACCTGAAATGACAACTGATCTTATGACTCCATAATAGAAGAATTTTTTTTTTTCATTTGACTATATATACATATTTTGTTTCCTATGTTTATGTATGTTTGTCTGTCCACAGAAACTTTAACCTTGCCCATAAGTTTTAAGTGGATTGGGATATACACATGGCTTCAATATTTCATAGGTAAATTTCTTTTGGCTAAACCTTTTCTTGGATACCACCAATTTTGACCTCTTGATCTGTTGACCTTGGAGTTTGACCCACTTTTACAAGAAAAATACCTAAAACTTGGCCTAAGTTTTGAACAGGTGGTGCTTGGACTTTCATGCTCTAACATGTGTAATCATTGTGAACTTTCAACAGGTATAATTATTTTTGACCTAGACCTTAGAGTTGAACCCAATTTAACTTTAACCTTGGCAATAACTTTTGAACAGGTGAGGAAGTTCTAGGGATTTCTCTCTTTTTTCACATGTGTATTCCTTGTGACAAGACTTTCCCTTTGATACCAACAAACTTGACCCTTTGACCTTGACCTTGGAGTTTGACTTACATTTGAAAAACTTCAACCTTTGCCAAAAGCTGGCATAAAAGTTGCTGTCACAACAAACAAACAAATTAATCAAAAAACACAGTATACATGTACATATTTTATATTCAACAGATATACATCTGGTCATATCTCTAGTTCTCCCTTGAATGAGACATGGTGATATAAATTTTAAAAAATAATTTTGATAAGAGTTGGAAAGGTTGTGCATATTAAAATATACTAAGCTCTGCGGATGAATTAGATATACCAGTTTAGCTTTATTTTGCTACCCAAAGCACCTTGATTAACTATTTATATATAAGCATACTGTTTTCTGAAATGTATTGATTTCTGTTGTCCATCTGTTTGTCTGAACACTGGGCCAATTTCAACCAATTTACATTTAAATATGCAGGGGACTTTTTCCAACATAAATCTTCTTCTCAAGAACAGCAAAGACATTTATTGTCCCCCATTTTTGCTAAAGGTAGGGTTCATTAAATCTCATTTGTTTGTCAATGAATCTGCCCATCTGTCACAATAAATTTAACCTTGGTCATTATGGTCATATATTTTGAATGAGAAAAGACAGGACTTTTATATTAAACATGTGTATTAGTATTAAATGGAACAATACCATTCTAAATACATTATGATTTTTATTATGCGCCCGGATCGATAGATTCCGAGTGTATATTGTTTTTGTCCTGTCTGTTTGTCTGTTTGTCTATTTGTCTGTTTGTCTGTTTATCTGTTTGTCTGTTGTCAACTTTAACCTTGGCCATAACTTTTGAACAATAAGAGATAGAGACTTTATATTTGGTATGCATACTCCACTAATAAAGTCCTTTCAAATGACATCAAGGTCAATGACCTTGTGACCTTGACTGTGACCTATATGCTAAAAATAGCTTTTTCCACTGTTTGTCATAACTTTTTTACCATAGGAGATAGGGACTTCATATTTGGTATGCATACTCCACTAATAAAGCCCTTTCAGTTGACAATGATCTTGTGACCTTGACTGTGACCTATATGCTAAAAATAGCTTTTAACACTTTTTGCCATAACTTTTGAACCATAGAAGATAGGATCTTCCACTAGATGCACTGATTAAATTCTTTCAAATGACACCATGGTCAATGACCTTGTGACCTTGACTGTGACCTATATGCTAAAAATAGCTTTTTACACTTTTTGCCATAACTTTTGAACCATAGGAGATAGGAACTTCATATTTGGGATGCATACTCCACTGATTAAGTTCTTTGAATTGACACCATGGTCAATGACCTTGACTGTGACCTATATGCTAAAAATAGCTTTTTACACTTTTAGCATAACTTTTTAACCATAGGAGATACGGACTTCATATTTGGGATGCATACTCCACTGATTAAGTTCTTTCAAATGACACCACGGTCAATGACCTTGTGACCTTGACTGTGACCAATATGCTAAAACTAGATTTTTTGAACTTTGTTGCCGCCGGGCGCATAGTGTTTCACAAACACATCTTGTTACCCATGACCTTGAAGTTTGACCTAATTTCATAAACAAATTAATTGCTTTGAATTGATCATTTTGAAAGATAAATGAAAGGGCATTCATATTACCTGTGATAAGACCTTTCCAAATGTATCATGACTTTTTGACTCTGTGACCTTACCCTTGAAGTTTAACTTAGTTTTCATTAATGTTGCATTTCCTTTTCATTGAGAAGGGATTCGACTTTCACATTTCATTAACAAAATTTCAAAAGAGTGAACTCTCCCAAAAGAGGATAAGACCACTGTTTAAAACGAAAAAGGAGTTCAGGGAAGACTGGGCTTTTTCCATATAAAACATCATTTTTCGACCCTCATTTGACCCCCCAGGGCAAAATCAAAATTCCAATACCTTACTGCACATCTACATGACACCACCAACTGTGTCCCAAAAGATGATTAGGCTGCTGAATAAAATGTAAGAGAAGTTCAGGGAAGACGGAGCTTATAGCATAAAAAACGTCATTTTTCGACCCCCATTTGACCCCCATGGGCAAAATCAAAATTCCAAAACCTTACTGCACATCTACATGACCCCACCAACCATCTTCCAAAAGATGATTAGGCTTCTGAGTAAAATGTTAGAGGAGTTCGGGGAAGACGGAGCTTTTTGCTTATAAAACGTCATTTTTCGACCCCCATTTGACCCCCCAGGGCAAAATCAAAGTTCTGAAATCTTACTGCACATCTACATCACACCACCAACCATCTCCCAAAAGATGATTAGGCTCCTGAGTAAAATGTACGAGGAGTTCAGGGAAAACGGGGCTTTTTGCACAAAAAACATCATTTTTCGACTCTCATTTGACCCCCTGGGGCAAAATCAAAATTCCAAAACCTTACTGCACATCTACATGACCCCACCAACCATCTTCCAAAAGATGATTAGGCTTCTGAGTAAAATGTAAGAGGAGTTTAGGGAAGACAGAGATTTTTGCTTTAAAACGTCATTTTTCGACCCCCATTTGATCCCCCCGGGCAAAATTAAAATTCCAAAACCTTACTGCACATCTACATGACCCCATCAACCATCTTCCAAAAGATGATTAGACTACTGAGTAAAATGTAAGAGGAGTTCAGGGAAGACAGAGCTTTTTGCTTAAAAAACGTCATTTTTCGACCCCCATTTGACCCACTGGGGCAAAATCAAAATTCCAAAACCTTACTGCACATCTACATGACCCCACAAACCATCTCCCAAAAGATGATTAAGCTACTGAGTAAAATGTAGGAGGAGTTCAGGGAAGACGGGGCTTTTTGCATAAAAAACATCATTTTTTGACCCCCATTTGACCCCCCTGGGCAAAATCAAAATTCCAAAACCTTACTGCACATCTACATGACCCCACAAACCATCTTCCAAAAGATGATTAGGCTACTGAGTAAAATGTTAGAGGAGTTCAGGGAAGACAGAGCTTTTTGCTTAAAAAACGTCATTTTTCGACCCCCATTTGACCCCCTGGGGCAAAATCAAAATTCCAAAAGCTTACTGCACATCTACATAACCCCACCAACCATCTCCCAAAAGCTGGTTAGGCTACTGAGTAAAATGTAAGAGGAGTTCAGGGAAGACAGAGCTTTTTGCTTAAAAAACGTCATTTTTCGACCCCCATTTGACCCCCCGGGGCAAAATCGAAATTCCCAAACCTTACTGCACATCTACATGACACCACCAACCATCTTCCAAAAGATGATTAGACTACTGTGTAAAATGTAAGAGGAGTTCAGGGAAGATGGAGCTTTTTGCTTAAAAAACGTCATTTTTCGACCCCCATTTGACTCCCTGGGGCAAAATCAAAATTCTGAAAGCTTACTGCACATCTACATGACCCCACCAACCATCTCCCAAAAGCTGGTTAGGCTACTGAGTAAAATGTAGAAGGAGTTCAGGGAAGACGGGGCTTTTTGCACAAAAAACGTCATTTTTCGACCCCCATTTGCCCCGGGGGGTCAAATGGGGGTCGAAAAATGACGAGATCCCCATTCCCCCCCCCCCCCCGAATTTGCAGGACTATAATATATATTGAAGCAAATAAAAAAGACTTTGGATGCCCTCCACCCTAGAAAACAGACACCACCATAACTTTTCCTTTTATTTGCTTCTCAGGAAATTCTGGTCTGGAAATCCCCCCTCCCTCCCAGAAAAAAATTCTGTAGATCTATCTTGTAACTGAATGTAACGTCGATAACGGGCGATAACTCTTCAGAATGTGAAATTCGTCTTATTGCAACATCGGATGACCTTTGATCCTTTAAAACTTTAACCTAAGCAGTTGCATTTCAGACTATTTTACCCAAATCTATACCAAAACTTGTACTTTCCGACTGCCATAGGTCCCGTCAACTTGAAATATAATCCAATTAAAACACAAAATAATTCCTACTGACATACATGCAATGATGTGTACACAACACTAGTAGTGCACGTGCAGTGCTATCTAAAAATGATAATGGTAAAACTAGTACTTAAGTTGGGTACGTGACGCAAGTCCAATGTGATGCAGGTGTTCAGATACATGTATAGTACATGAACAAATTTAAAATTATTATTTACAAAAGCTGTTTTATCTTAACTTTGCCATCTAGGCCTATTTCCAAAAACAGGAAAATAGGGTGTGTTTGTGTGTGTGTGTGTTGATGGGAGAGGGGTGGGGGGTTGACTAAATTGATTGGGTATATGGCAGCTTTCAAGGTGTTTCTGCCTAATCAAATATAAACTAATTTGAATAATATTATTTGTTGTTGATCTATATGAGAAAATAGATTTAAAAAGTTCCAATTATGGACCAAAAATTTAAATCCCCCCTTCATCAAACCTAATTTACATCATTAATAAAATTATGTTGTTTAATTTCAGACTGGTAATGAATTACGAATATGAAGTACCTATAAGATCGAGGCCCATGGGTCACATGGTCACTTCAGTCTTGAGAATATTATGCTCAATTTGATGAATACATGGAGGCCCTATTATGTAAATTATTGAATTATATTGACTTTTTCCTTGGTAAAGCCCAATTTAAAGGAGTGTGCATTTAGAAAAAACACGTTAGTGCGGGTATTACTGTCTCATGACAGCATCTAGTCAATTCTGTACTTCCGTACATGATACAAGTTTAAATGTCCAAGTAAACCGTCAACTGTAGAAGTCAGTGCTTCTCGTAAAAGTCCTATAGGCGAGTATATACGGCAAACATTTTCTTGCAGATACTATTTTGTATCTTATTGATTCCAATGCAAAACCTGTGCTTCGGGAAATGGACCTCCTCTTGGGGAAACTTGAAACTTGCTGACCCCGTCAATGATAAACTTTGAATTGTATTATAACAATTTCACTCATATCACACAGAATTATAATGTTTGATATTTACTTCGTTCCAGGATATCTGACATGGTTTTTGCGTCAAATTAACATTACTCAAAAGAGCAATACAGACTCTAGATTCCTCGGAACGTTCGACCACTGAACATTTTGAATAGTTAAAACCCTAATGAACAATAATGGGCGAAAAGTCCGAGGGAGTAGTTGATTTTACCGGGAGAAATTCTTAGTTTGGGAAGTTCTGCACTCTTATGGAAAGACAGTTGTATTGTAATCATTCTATATTAAACACTTAAAGCATATCATTGAAGGAGTCCAGTGATTCTATTCCCCAAAAGCAAGCCTATTTCCGTAGGCGCAGTCGAAGAAAATAGGCTTGGTCGAGGAAAACTGGGACCTTGCTGATTCTTCAATGATATACTTTAAATGTTTTATTGTACCGATACAAATATTAGACTTTTTTTCAAAACCCGTAACTGTACTTATAATTTTACACATTTTATTTAAAAGGAGCGTAATTTAAACATTGATTGCTCAGAATGTAGTTGAAAAGATAGATTCAATAAGATTTATGGTCTTTGCATTTGAATCAGTGGTCTATTTAATACATTGTATTTGCAATGAAGGATATGGAGAATGGAGATAAAGAACAGTATTTAATGCCAAAGCCCATAAAAAATGCAAAATAAGAGCAGAGCAAAAACGGACCTCCAAAACATCAAAGATGAGATTAGGTGCCATGGAGGAGTGAGCACCCACCGTGTGCTCCTTTTCATGATTGGAAAATAACGGAAAAATCCGTCGTCAATTTAGTGTATAAATAATGGACTAACAATTAGTATGAAAAACGTCAGTCAGCATTTGACTCAATGATAAACTGTATTTGCTGACAAGGTCATTGTATGGACAAAAGAACTTGCGAAATGAATACTTTCAACGAGACCGCTGATATTCTTATTTCATCAATTTGTTTGTCAATAACTTACCTCGTTTTAGAAATTGTTAATACGTAGAGCATGCTCTTGCGTATCGAATCAAGCAATTATGTTTAATTAAAATAAATAATTTACACTTTATTTGCTCCAAAATAAATTTGAACTACCTTATATATATTGGATTCCGAATCTTACATAAGAATCCTTACAAACAAAGATACATTGCAGGTTCCAGTAAATGTTCAACAAAGCCTCTTTCGGTACTTCTCACTTAGATATTGACTTTAAGAGTACTGTGAAACTATATATTCAAGAAATGGTGTGAATCAGATGTGGATGCTGAAAAATTCTAGAGAACTTTTGAACAATTTGAAATCACAAGACTTTACAAAAATCAATAGCTAAAAAAACTTACGACTTTTCAACTTTATACCAACAATTCCCAACGACAAATTAAAATCCAGGCCTTTTGATATCATTGACAGCTGCTTCTTCAATAAAAATGGAACTCGTAAATTTACTTACCTCGTCATTGGTCATTTGCAAAATTATTTTGTTTAAACAGATTCTGATTGCACACATAAGTACTCTGAAGTTTACATCAACAAGATGCTTGAGTTTCTGATTGACAATATCTATGTGGTTTTTGGAGACCAGGTATTCCACAATCTGTTGAAATTCCCAAGTGTATAAATTGCGCTCCGTTATAAGCAGACTTATTTTTATATTCATTTGAAGCAGAATTTATGCAAAATCTTATTCGTGAAAAGAAGAAAACACTTGCTGTGGCCTTCATCTCGACATTTAGATATATCGACGACGGTGTCAGGTCATTTCTCTCTAAAAAAATTTCTCTCCCAGGTTATTTCTCTCTCCTACCATTTCACGGTAGGTCGTTTCTCTCTCCTACCTAGGTCATTTCACCCCATTTTTAATCTAGTCTTATATAATTATTTACATTTCCATTCTTGTGTTATTAACTTTTGTCTCGTAAAATAAATTAATTTTATCAATTTATGACCAATAAAATTCGAACGAGAGAATGTGTCGGAATTTTATTTACAGTGGGAAAATTTAATATTTGATATTAATGACAATGAATTGATACCATTGTCCAGCCCTTGCTATATGTACGTGGAGGCCTCCTCTGTTAAGGGTAATAATTTTGAAAGAAAAATTTAAACTCAATTAAAATAAATTAATTTGTTAAAATAATCAATTTTTACCATAGCCGATAAGAAAGTTTTGTCTATAATCTGAATATTATATAGATACTGATCAAACTCGAATCTTAGAAAAATAATACAAAAAATTTTTGCTTTTATTGATGATTTTGTTCGGCGATACAAATACGTTGGAATAAAAAATAAAAAAGTTTTAAATTATAATATGTCAATTTTGATCTTAGGAGAAAAAAGAGAGAAAATAGACATGACATAAAATAATAGCTGCAGAACTGTAGCTCTCCAAAAAGAAATATATTGACAGACCGGTTTAATACATTTTCTTTTTGGAAAACTACAGTTCTGCAGCTAAAAAATAGATAATTTTTAGAAAACAAAGGATACTTCAAAATATATATTATGAAACCAGATACACAAGTATAAGAATGTAAATATTTACCAATATTTATTTTGAATAATTGTATATTATAAAACTATAAATAATAAGAACGCGAAGAAAATAATGACGTAAAAATGCTATCAATATGAAAAAACCTAAAATGCAATATTTTCAAGGTATACAAGATTAACAAAGCAGCCAAACCACATGAATTAATAGGAATTTTACCACGGAAAAAATATCTCTTAAAAATGAATTATAAGACATCGAAAAGAAACTTACTCGGTGTGGCAATAGACACCTCCACAACTTCGCCGGAAATGGCTAGTAAATTTTAATATGTTTAAAGTACTATAGACTCAGTATATTACACCATTAAAACGATTCTTAAATTTTTACAAAATTATTTAAGCCCACCTTCCTTTTTAATATAATGTAATCTGCTGTGTTTACCACAATATTTTATGAAATAGAGATTACATTATTAGGACTGTATAAAATGTTGTTCAGGACTTGTAATCTTGATAGTCTCAGTAGATGTCAAATAATCTACTGTCTGTAAAAGTTATATTCTTGGATTCAATGAAAAAAGAAATCATCTCATTTTTATACGTATTTTATCCATGGCGTTCAGTTTCCATTGTTATACCAGAGATCATAAATTTTAAGTACAAACAAAAATGTTCCAACTATAACACAAATTTGAACTAGCTTTTTGAAAGGACAAAGACATATGACTCGATCTCATGTTAGCTAGAATGATCTTTCGACTGTTCAATACTTCCGTTTTATTATCAAGGAGTCATTCATGAGAAGTCTATTAAATGTATGCACATACATATGTACGCAAGAGAAAGTAATGCAGAAAAATGTTTGTAACAATCGGGACATTTTGAATTAAAAATCCATGCATCGGTACATTTTACCGGTACGTTCTTATAATAAACATGTTAGTGTTGAGGGGGGGGGGGGCTTCCACTGTTGCACAGGGAAAACATATGTAATTTGGGGAAATAAAATGAAATCTAAAAAGTTAAAACTTACTTGATTGTGCAAATGCATACATTTAGGAGTCATCTTGCCTAAAAATTGTGATCGCTCGGAAGTATTAAAGTACATGTAAATGGGTTTGTATTCAATGTAATAAAAAGTGGGAACAAATTCTTATCTATATAATAATTTGACTGAACACATCTTTGTACAAGTTGACATTTTTTTGTCTAAAGACTAAAGGAGATGTTGTGTTGTTAATCTGTGAAATCGACAATTTACGGATAAACATATGCACCCAGCATGATGATAAAAAAAATCACCTTGTAGGGTACCATAAAACCGCAAGACAGCAATTACAAATTCTAACAATTATTTATTTATTCCTGATAAAGACCAAAAACGACAGATGACAGGACAATAAACAAATTCAATTGTTGCAAAAAGTTAAAGATACCAGATTTGTGAATATTTATGAACATGAATTTTAAAATATATAGAATGTACATAGGTAATGTGCAAGAAGATGAGTTGAAAAGATTATTCCTGTCTTTGTTATTTTCAATCTTTAGAGCTGTGTTTTTAACATTAATGTAAGCCCGACTATCAGTCAATTACACGGTCTGTCTAAACCAGTCAACCACTCTAATCAGCTACTGTATGTTACCATATGTATTTTGTCGAGCTTCAGAAGTCTAAAATTGTTTTAGTGGGTTCGTCAAACAACGCTATTGGACATATCCTTTCTCATTTTTAGTTTGTCATTTTGCACAAGAAAAGAACAGACCTCAAATGTGGCTGCGTAACAAACTGAAAAAGTGTAAGAAAAATGCTATCAGAAGGGTCAAATATGCACATCGAAATCGTCGAAAATTCACCAGCTCTAAGGCGGCCCCCAAACCCCCGCCTATTCAGGCGTCCACATCAAAAGTACCCTGGCTACGCCCCTGATCTGAATATAGATCTATGAAAAAATATTGCTTATTTCTAAAGAACAAAGATTTTTTTGTGCTATTTATCTAAGTCATCGGTGTCCCTAGGAAATAATGTGACTGCTCCGTGTAGCCAGATACTGTGTCGGCCGATCACGTTCTTTCAGCCGACAAGACCAGAAAAATTTAGTCGCCCGATCATCGGCTTAAATGTGACCTAGGCATTAGTCTTAGAACTAATGATAAAAAAAAATAATCATGTGCCTCTGCCCTTTTGAAAAGCTAGTTCAAGATTGTATGAATTGATTAATTAATACAAAAAATTAATAAATAAAGGAATGACTTATATTATAAAAGAATTCTAAAAAAAAAATAATTATTCAAATAAATAAGTGAATGCATAAATGTTTAAATTATGAATAAAATAAACAATAAATGTGTGAACGCATAAATAAATAAAAAAATACATGTGTGAATTAATAAATAAATAAATAAGATAAAATAAAATAAATAAAGTTAGCGTTAAATTCACCGTGGTAATTAAGAAAACTTAATAAAATTAAACTTATTACACTATAATTTTGGTGTTGGAGTGAAATGACCTAGGTTGTGGAGAGAAATGACCTGGGTAATGGAGGGAAATGACCCAGGAGAGAGATGACCTGGGCGGAAATGACCTAGGCGGAGCAGGTACTGGGGAGAAATGACCCGGATTCATCGACGACGTATGTATTGTCAATTCATAATGGTAATTTCCATTCCTTCGGCGATACGATATATCCTGGCGAGCTTTAGATAAAAGATACCACAGAGTCTGCTGACACATCTCTTTCGTATATGGATATTTTACTTGAAAAAGACGTTAATGGTAATCTAACAACCAAGCTATATGATAAACGTGATGACTTTAACTTCTCTATCGTCAACTTCCCTTACTTATGCAGCAATATACCTTCATCACCTGCATACGGAGTATATATATCTCATTTGATTCGATACATATGAGCATGCTCTTCGTATGAACAATTTCTAAAACGAGGTAAATTATTGACAAACAAGTTGATGAAACAAGAATATCAGCAGTCTCGTTTAAAGTCATCATTTCGTAAGTTCTATGGCCGATACAATGACCTTGTCAGCAAATACAATTTATCATTGAGTCAAATGCTGACTGACGTTTTTCATACCAATTGTTAAACCATTATTTAGACATTGAATTGAGGACGGATTTTTTTCGTTATTTCCTAATCATGAGAAGGAGCAAATGGTGGGTGTCACCGGTCGGCAGGGGTTGCAAACTCTTCCATGGCGCCTGATTCCACCTCTGATTTTTCGGGGGTCCGTGTTTGCTCTGCTCTTATTTTGTATTGTTTTATGGACTTTGAGATAGAATACTGTTCGTTATCTCCATATCCTTCTTGATAAAGTTACTTGAGTCGTCTAGCTCTTAGTAAAGTTTATTATTTAACTTTATTTATGTCACAATAACAGGTTACTCATTCCCGTATAATTAGGTCCCACCTACCTATATTTAACATAAACAGAGCTTCAATATGAATATTCATAATTTTATTTATCTTGGTACTTTTCATAAGATTAAAAAGAGTCGCTCCGCATTCCGAATATGTGTGTATCATTTCATCAATCTGACGCACCTTTTTGCAGGAAATCAGTCATTCAGCAATGTATATCGATTTACTTTTATATAGTGAAAAACCAGTAGAGGAATAATAAAATGCTATAAAGTAGCAGAGACTTTAACTGTTTAAAATTTAAAAAAATATTAGTGTAAACTTTAGTTTTTTTTTTTGTTAGAAGTTAATTAAATTGTGAATTTAACGTCTCCTTGGATAAGACTTGTGTCCGGAGTGCTTTTTTTTTTTAAATCCTCAATTCATCGAAGTCTAGTCTTTAGTAATATGACATTACATTTATTTGAAGGATATACAATTTTAAAATGTCTTAAGGGTACTTAACACAAACAAAAAATGGATGCATGGATTGATATATATATTTTTGACTGATTTTGATTTGAAATTATATAAATAATAAATCCCTGAAATATAAACAAATCGTAGGTTTTCCTTGGTGCTTAGGTATGAGACTTTGTTTTGCATTTTATGTAAGTCCGTAAAAAATTTTGCTTTTTTTTTTTTTTTAACCTTTTGACAAAATCTTGTACAATTCTCCCATTATTCTTGGTAACCGTTATTCAAGTTATCAATTTAAATGTATATCTATGAAAAATATTGCTGAATTCTGACACAAGTTTGTTTGTGTTATCTATCCTTAAAATATATAATTTGCATACTTGGTCAGTGCATAATATGTATGCAAAGGGGTTGGGTTTATTGATTTAAATCGGAAATATCTGCTTTTTTTTTTAACAAAATCTTCTTTTTGGAAAACTTTCAGATACTGTAGAAGTCCTTTTTTCCGCGTGGTATTAATTTACGCTATGTACGCGGTCACAAACTTTCCGCGGAAATTTGTCCAAGCGTACTTAATATAAATGTAAGGCATATAGTGACAGTCTGGGAAATTCGCGTAATTTTCTACCGGCGGATTAAACAGAAATTGAGATTCCGCGAAATTATGACCCCGTGGAAAAAAGTACGTCTACAGTATTTTTTTTTTGCAGTGCCGGCATATGTATTTTGATGGCAAGACCTTTCATTGGATACTAAAACTTTCACCTTTTGACCTTCAACTTAGAGATTTACATTCTTGTGAAAAACTTTAATCTTGACCATAACTTTTAAACGGTGAGGGCTAGGGATTTCGTACATCACATATGTAATCCTTGTGAGAAGACCTTTCATAGGATATCAATAACTTTGACCCTTTGATCTTGACCTTGGAGTTGACCTACTTTCAAAAAACTTTGGCCATAACTTTTTAACGGTTATGATTAGAATTTTCATCCGTCACGTATGTATTACCTTTCTTAAGAAACTAGAAATTCAGACCCTTTCATTTTGCAGTTTGACCTACCTTTCAAAAATTTATCCTCAACTTTAACTTGTGAACAGGTGGTGATGGGGATTTTGTATTTCACAATCATATTTCTTGTGAGAAAAACCCTACTTTAGGTAATATATATAATTTGCATTAAAAAAAATTTAATCTTCGTTATGTTGCCATGCAGGGTCATCAGTGTTTCACAAACACATCTTGCTCCTTATATTGAGAAGAGACAGAGCTTTCATATATGACATGTGCATTACCTGACAAGGTTATTCTGAGCATGCTATGATTTCTTACCCCTTGACCTTCACGATTGACCTTATTTTTAAAAAAAAATCAACTTCAGTGATAATTTCTTAATAAATGCCATATGATTGGCTGTTCATATTAGACAGAATATGTCATAAAAATAACATCTCACCCACAAAGACACGGAAAGCGGGGGACCACAATTCTTTGAATCTGCTTGTTTTTTTCGATTTGACATTGTGTTTATCAGAATAATTTATAATCGTCATCATCGAAAAATTACCTGTTCCCAAGTGTCACAGTGGGAATAAAACCCTCTAGGTAAGGATCAACTCCTTAATCCGTAACAATATAGCAGACGCTCTATCTTTGCGCCATGCGGGCGTCTTTGGTGAAGCTCTGCTCTTTCAATAAATTAATTAGTATTTACATAACATCCTTCTTTAGACTTTTTCAATTGTACTGCAGATCCGGGGGACTCTATAAAGGAACTGCTTTCTGCAGATAGGAGTCTTTCCAGAAATGCAATTCACATGGACTTATTACTATGGGCTATTTTTGCCCAGCGAGAAGAAATTGCGGGCTATTTCTGGTTGCATGGAGAAAATCACTTAGGTAAATGCATTTTTTGTGATACATTTATACATGTATGTTTTTGGAATTTTTTGTTGCAAAGAAAATGGTATGGAGAGAAAATGATATTTGCTAATCACAGCAGTTGCTTTCCAATAAAAGAGTACACATTTATGATACTATTTCTACAGATATGATTTTAGATGTATATATCTGTCATGAAATTATATTTTTTATATCATGTGTATATCTATATGCTATTTTTAGCTTATACCTTTAAGACAAAATACATGTAATTACAAAAGCTGTTATTGCTTTATTACTACATCCGCTGATCTTTGCTTAAGTTTCTTTCTTCATGTATATGTATACATGTGTTTCATTTGTAGATAAAAAGCTTTGTCAAATTTATGTTTCATCTCATGTAATTAAAGTATGTCGCTCGTCAGCTTTTTAGAAAAAAATCACACATAACCTCTTTTTTAAAACTATTCATTGTAATTCCATTTTAATAACATATTCAAATTCAACAATGTAAATGATTCAACATTCAATGAAAACAACTGCTCAAAAATCCACAAAGAAGCAAGATTATTGTGGAACTATTTCATTTGATGGAAGGATATTTAGAAGAAAATCTGAAAATCTGCACATTTATTAAATTATTAAATTTAATACACTTTCACTCGGGGAATATTTTCCGTTATGATATGCTACGAATAGAGGTCCAAATATACATATATGTATATTTTTAGAACAAATTTTACACGTTCCCTCAACAAACTTTGTCAGGAAATGGAGATATGTTAAAGAAGTCAAGATCACATTTACACCGTTTTTTGCCTGAAAATCACATGTAACCAATCTTTCAAATTTAACATCACTGTCCCAAGTTTTTCATTCGTTAATTAAACAACTCGATACTTTGGACTGATCAGCACTTAAGTCGTAAAAAGTTTGATACAAAGCATGTTTAATTGCCTATTTAGATTTTTTATTGCTCGCATAATTACCAGTGTTAGATTGACTTGTCCGGTGTGAGACAGCAGTGTGAGATTTTTCTGCCTTACACTGTGTATTTTTACGCCGCGAACGATAAAGTAAACATTCCGTCTTAATATAAAGAAATTTTAATAATGTTAAAAAATATCACATCTAATTAAAATGTTGTCATTTAACTTATTAAAATGAACTTATTTTCATTCAAAAAATTGTCGTATTTTCACTTTTAAACGGCACTATATTTAGATCACGGAAGAATTCTTCTAGAATGAATGTTTAAGCTATCGGATAGATAAGTTTTTTATTTCCAGATTTTAATCCATCTAATTAATTTACATGGACTGAAATTCATTTTATTAGTTTACACTACGTGTAAACCATTTTCCGGTAAGCTTTCTCCGATGGTGTATTTAGATTTTTAATTAGACGGAAAATTAAAAGAATATATTTTTAGCCCTATGGCGACGTCATTGACAGGCCGTTATTTTGGAAAAAAAAATAATGTGAGAAAAATAATCATTCATTACATACTCGTGTGGGAATAGTGAAATTCCACCGAGGGGTCAAGATTCGCGGGCTAGGACTCGGCAAAGCCTCGTCCTAGACTGTGAATCTTGTCCCCTCGGTGGAATTTCACTATCCCACATTCGTAGTAATGAATGATTCAATAAATCCCAAATATGTGACTTTCTAGTGCAAAAAGGTCACAATAGTAACGCACATTAATTTGCAAGATTTGTTCAATGATAAATATCATTTAAACTGTTTTACTTAAAATAAGATTATTTTTTTGGCCATGGTTACATCTGATACATATAAAATATGAATAAGGTTAGAGAGTTAAAATTTCAGTGCAAAAAGGTCAAGTTACATGTAATTGTACCGTAGCTCAGTAGAATGCACACTGACCCCCTATTTTCTCTGCAAGTTTGAGAACTTATCTAAAATATACTACTCAGAAAATCCTTGAATTAAACAAAGAACTACAAACGATAGTATTGTTCTCCCGCCTACCTCTTAGTCAATTTTCAAAAGTTAATATATTTGAATGATTTTCCATATTTTTATTCATATTTACATGAATTTTAATAAAATTTTACTTATCTGGAAGAACAAAGAGAGATAACCCTAAAAATTTGGTAAAACTTGCGTTTTTTACTATAGAAATCAACGGAAAACGGAAAATAATTTTAAAACATCCCTCCCGTGAAACAAAAATTCCTTTATACAGTAATATAGACTGTCATTTCACAAATTGATACCAAAGCTTTTTGTGTTTCACGGGGGGAACATATGTTTACTGACAAAAATTGACAAAAGTTTTCATTTTTCACCAATTTCAAAAGGGTTAACAACTAAAACATAGTATTTTATAAATGATTTATGTTTAATTTCATATGCTTAAAACATAAGGAAAGAGGTAAGGAAAAATTATTCACATTCAAAATATTTCAAAATACAGTAATGGTGTAAAGCCCGGTTTCAACAGAAATTATCGTTTATCCCTTTTTTTAAAGAGCTAGAGTAAGGGATAATTAACTATTTTATACTGGTATTAAAATTATTTATCAGTTATAATTGAAGTGATCTTTCCATTCAACAAAGATTTTAGGGCCAAATTGTCATTAATTCGATTTAATGCGGTCAAATTCTATCTCTGAACTGGCCTCAATGTGCGTTCTTTTAAAGAGGAACATTTCTAAATATTAAAATTGACATTTTTAGAAAGTGAAAAGATATTTATATGCTTTATGTCATTTCAGTTTACTTTTTGATTTAAGAATTGCAGCCTAAACTAAACGTAAATGTAATATTCTTCCTTGAAAATTAATGTTTTATATTTCACCATTTGTTGATAACTATTCGCGCACTATATTAACATAAAAACAATTCTGCGAGTGACTCAACTTTCTTGCATTTTAACATTTTTATTCAATTTCCTAAAAATCATTATTATTTACCTTGTTCGTTTTGCAATTTCAAATTAGATTGTAACTAATGTTGAAGATATTTCGGAATCTATATAAGTATGATCGATCATGGCTTTGCTGTGCTTTGGACGATTATTTATACAAAAAATTATATTTTCACCCTCGTAAACGTGATGTTAAGATTTTTCTTGCATATTTACCATTTACAACAGAAAATATATTGTAGATGTAAATTGTAGATTTTACTGACAGACTACAGGCATATAGAAGAAAGAAATACTTTGTTCAAAATTCCGCATGAAGTAGATGTACGTCACAACCCCCAACCACTTTTCTGAAAACTTGAAAATAAAAATTTATTTTAATTGATGTTTATGTGAAATCTCATACGATGTTACGGATAATGTACTTCAGATTTTTAAGCTCATCTGATCAAAATGTGTACGTTGTCTGCCGTCGTTGTTGTTGTAAACTTTTCACATTTTCATTTTCTCCTCAAGAACCACTAGACCAATTTCAACCAAACTTGCTACAAAGTATCCTTAAGTGAAGGGAATTCAAGTTTGTTCAAATGAAGGGCCAAACCCTCTTCCATAGAGATAATTATGAGTTAGTGAAAAACATTAATGGCATTCTTTAAAAAATTCTTCTCCAGAACCACTAGGCCAGGAAAGATGAAATTCATGTTGAATCATCCTCATGTAGTGTACATTCAAGTTTGTTCAAATCATGACCCCTGGTGGTAGGATGGTGCCACAATGGCCGATCAAATTTTTACAAAGTAATATAGAGGAAAAATCTTCTTTTCAAGAACCATTGGAACAGGAAAGCTGAAACTCATGTTGAATCGTCCTCAGGTAGTGAACATCAAGTTTGGTCAAATCATGACCCCCGCGGATAGGGTGGGGACACAATGGGCGATCAAAGTTTTACAGTAATATATAGGAAAAATCTTTAAAAAATTCTTTTCAAGTACTGCAAAGCCATGATTAGTGATATTAATATGGAAGCATCCTCAGATAGTGTAGAGTTTAGTTTGTTCAAATCATAACCGCAGGGATATGATTGGGCCACAATGGGGGATCCAAGTTTTACTTTAAAATATATTTTAAAAAAATCATCTTCTAAAGAATAGAAAAGCCATGATTAGTGATATTTATATGGAAGCATTCTCAGGTACAACCTTCCGCCAGAGTTCGTTTTTACAAACCCGAATCTTTTTGTGCGGAGACGCAGAGGACTATGGGTAGTATGTCCTCAGGTAGTGTAGAATTAAATTTGTTCAAATCATAACCCCTAAAGGAAGGGAAGGGTCTCAAAGGTGGATCAAAGTTTTACATAGGAAAATAAAGGGAACAATCCCAAGAACAGAAAAGCAATGTTAAGTCATGTAATGCCCAAGTTTTATGTGGACAATTATGAATGCAAAATATACAGATAAAAAGCAAAGTATACAAATATAGGGTACACATGCCTAGTGTGAAGTTAGAGCAGCATATAATCTAAAATAGTTCATAAAGAAAGAATTTTTGCCACTTGGCTATAACAATGTCAGTTGGCTATAGGAATGCCACCTGACTACACAAAGACCACTTGGCAATCCTTCGATACAATTCAGCTGGTACAATAGCCACTTGGTTTCTAGCCACTTGTCTATACCCGTCAACTGGGTAACCAAAGGTTTTGCCAATCGACAAATTCAAGAATTTACACTTCTCAGTAACACATCACCTACTTACATTCCTCGCTGCCAGAATATACCATATCTTATATATTGGATATTAATATTACGCAATCACCTATTAGCCATTTGTCTTCTTATGTGATCGTTGTATTTTAGAATATTAGTGTCTTTCCAGGCAACAATATTTTATCTGATAATTACCAAGCATACTTTGATCGTCTTAACCAAACTGTTGTTTTTATTGTAATTTTTTATTTACATAACATCATTTGTTTTAAAACTATTCAATCAAATAACCAGTTTATTGCATTATTTACAATTAATTATTGATTTAAATAATATGCAAAGGCCAGTTAACTCTAAACCGTTTCCTGATATTGTAGAAGCTTCCATCAATATTGAAATCGATGATTGACGAAATTAATTTTCATTTTTCGCTTTTTAATCGATTATCACAACTTATTTCTTTTATATCATTTTAATAAAGTTTTGATTGAATAATTCAGTGATGACATTTTATGAAATAAACAATCGATTGTTCGTTGTCATTTTCATTAAAACTTGCCAGTAGCTTAGATCCGCTAACCGGAAACGTCACCATACTCAGGTTGATGCTATTTCATGGCTCTTTTTTGGAAAATTAAAGTAGACTTTTAATTTTACGTACGATACTTACTATCCGAATGAAATCTAGATATAGTTTACGGACATCATCTTGTATGTAGTGTATAATTAGAGGAGTAAGTAAAAGCGGAGTTTATTTGCAAATTTTATTATTCTATACGTATAGATATTCACATTTTAATTACGCAATCAAATACATGTATTTATATGTTTATATTTCGTTTATAACTCTTTATTTTTAGAAAATCGAAATAAGCTATGTATGTAAATCAAGATATGGAAAGCGAAATTTGCAGCCATAATGATTCTGTTTTTAGTATCCAGTCTTATTTGCACGGTGCTGCTGAAAAAACTCTCAAAAATGTCAGCCGATGAAAAGGAATACCATCTTTCAAAGAAGTTTGAGAACCATGCAAGGTATGATACACAAGTTGTTATTGGATTTTGATCCTTTCTTTTTTTTTGAGATATGGCTCTTTCACCTTAGCGCAATGATGATGTGAAGTACTTTTCCGAACTTCATCCACTGTCAAAAAGAATGGAATTAAATATGTTGGTATATGTACCTGTATTTTATACCAAATGTTTGACAATCATATGAATTAACTCAAATGAGAATTTTGCAACGATAACTAACAGATAGCTACATTTTTTGAATTATTTTCCCCCAGAAAAAATATAATTGTCTTTGTAGATGATCACGTCTGAATGAATCAATACTTATATTGGAAACATTAACTTTTGGAACGTCAAGTGCAAAATTTTGATAGCAGGCCAAAATTCGCATATGTTAAATATTTAAAAATAAACCATATTTATTTCCTTCATAGTAGATGTATATAAAAAATATAAATAAAATCAATCTATTTTGGCGCCTCCATGTATTATGTTTTACGCATCTATAAAATTAAATTGATTTTACCCGAATTTAAGATTTGTTGAGATTTATATGTGTGAGTGTTTGGTAATAGAACACCAAATATACTAGTAAGAGTGCGCAATGACCTCACAGAATGAATGGTAAGGTTCATGGTTTGCTCTGGGAAGCCAGAAATTAGGGAAAGATCAAAAAGTAAAATAAGAGTTCACAATGACACCAAATTATAACGAATTTGAGTGAGTATTATTAAATTTTATTCAGTTGTATATAATGAGTTTCGTATAAGATAAGGGTACCTTTTAATATTACAGAAAGAATCGCTTAGACAAGTTTTACTATAAAGAAAACCCTAAATATATATAAAAAAAAATAAATGTGACGCGCCAAGCAAAAACCTCCTTTAAGTGAAAATTTTGACAATTTCAGATTTTTATTGATTCTTATAGAACTTTTCCTTCTGATTCTAATGATATACAGCATTACATATATTTCACATTATTACGTGTTGAAATAACGCATTAAAATAAAAGAAATACATGCTTTGACGTCAACTGCGCAAATAAAGGCTACAGAATTGTTCCTACATGTATACTAGTATTAATGGGAGACATATTTCACTAACAATATATGTTCACTTCCTCATATTGGGCGGCTTTCCAAGGAAAAAGTCAAAATAATTCTATATAATTTACATGTACAGTGTATTCATCAAATTGAGTATGAAATTCTCCCTATGACCTATAACTCTGAACCTCTTATATTTATTTTACATGCTTAATTCATTATATACCAATTTGAATTCTACTAATGATGTAAATTAGATTTTGATAAATGTTTTGCTCATAATTGCTGAGGACCTTTTCAAATTTACTAACCCCCCCCCCCCTCTCGACATCACAATCACACAGCACATACTCTTTGGAATAGGCTAGATGGAACAGTTTTGTTAAAACATCGTTTGTTATGAATTAATTTAAAATTTGCTCTTGTACTATACATGTTAACATGTAAATTTCTACATCACATCACGTTGCGTCACCCATTATCATATTTTTAGATTAAACTCCATTCGGCACACCTCGGCCGATTCCCACTTCATCTGATAAGGTGACGGAATCGACGGCACGAAGGTTTGCCGAATGGAATAGCATTAGCAGTGTCATGCTGCAGTCTGGTGTGCATTGGGTTAATATTCATTTTGTGTTATAATTGGATTATATATTTCATGAAGTTGACAAGACCTATGGAGGTCGGTAAGTACAAGTTTAAGTATAGTGGGGGGTAAAATAAACCCAAACGATTAGGTTAAAGTTCAAAAAGGGTCAAAGATCATCGCATGCCACACTACACGAATTTCATATTGTGAAGTTATCTCCCGTTGTCGATGTGACATTCAGTTACTGCCAATACTGGTGCGGATCCAGAATTTTTTTTCGGGAGTAGGGAGGTGGGCTCACATCTCAGTCAAAAAATTCCAGCCCAGAATTTCCTGACAAGCAGGAGAAAAAAAAACTGAAAACAAATAAACAAAATAAAAACAATGATAGTGGGGTCAATGTTTTCTAAGTTAGGGGGAGGATGTCCAAAGTCATTTTTTATTTGCTTCAGTATATAGTCTTTTTTAACTAACAAAGCAAATTCCCGGGGGGGGGGTCCAATTTCCCTACCCACTCCCTGTCCCTGAAATAGTATATTTCTTTCCATTTGACTAATTATACATATTTTGTTTCTAGTGTTTATATTATGTCTGTCTATTTGTCTGCAGAAATTATAACCTTGCCCATAAGTTTTAAGTGGGATGGGCTATACAAATGGCTTCCACATTTTATAGGTTTATTTCTTGTGACAATTAAGACCTTTTATTTGGGTACCATTAATTTTTACCTCTGATCGCTTGACCTAGGATACACATTTTTACAAGAAAAATACCAAACCTTAAACTTGGCTTAAATTTTGATCAGTAGGTGCTAGGGCTTTCATGCTTAACATGTACTGTATTCATTGTGAACTTTCAACAGGTTTAAATATGTTTGACCTTGACCCTAGAGTTTGAACCACTTAAAAAAAAATAACCTTGGCAATTAACTTTTCAACAGGAAGTACTAGGGATTACTTATTTCACATGTGCATTCCTTGTGACAAGACTTTCTTCTGATATCAACAATTTGAACCCTTTGACCTTGACCTTTGAGTTTGACATATATTTGAGAAACTTCAACCTTCGCCATAGGCTTCCATACAGGGACATCAGTGTTTCACGAACACATCTTGTCTTCATTATTATTTGGTGCTGTCTCCATATGAGGGAAAAATTCCTGAGAGAGATATATTCACAACAAACAAACAAATTACAAAAGAAAATATAAAACATGAATATGTTGGTCATGAAAAAAAACAGCTTTTCAAATACTGCAACCATATTGTAACCCTTTCAAAACACTCATTTGAGCTTTTCTGGTTTCCTTATCATATAACGTCTGTCGTGACGTGTCGTCCATCTGTTTGTCTGAAAACATTTTATATTTTTAACTTCTCTAGAACCACTGGGCCAATTTTACCCAATTCATATAGAAATATGTACATTTGTATGTCAGGCTGTCCATCTGTCTCAATAAATTTAACCTTGGTCATCACGGTCATATCTACTGGATGTGAAGAGACAAGGCATTCATATTAAACTTATGTACTAGCATTTACCTGTGAGAATGGCATGGTTTTTTTTTTTTACATATGACCTAGAAGTTTGACCTACTTGCAAAAAAATTAAATTGTTATAAATTCATCATTTTGAAAGAGAATAGTTAGGGCATTCATATTATAATGCATGTATATTATTACCTGTGATAAGATCTTTCCAAATGAATCATGACTTTTACTCTGTGACCTTGACCTTGAAGTCTAACCTACTTTTCAAAACTGTTTCATTTGCTTATAACTTTTGATTGAGATGAGATATGACTCTCACGTTTGACATGTACATTAATTACTCATAAGAATTCAAGGTGTTTCCCAGCATGCAATGCTTTTTTACCCCTTGACGTTGATGTTTTACATAATTTTCAAAATATTTAACTCTCCTAAAAGATGATTAGGCTTCTGAGTAACATTAAGGAGGACATCAGGAAAGACAGGACTTTTTGCACAAAAAACGTCATTTTTCCACCCCCATTTGACCCCCGAGGAAAAAATCAAAATTACGAAACCTTACTGCACATCTACATAACACCACCAACCATCTCCCAAAAGATGACTAGGCTACTGTGTAAAATGTAGGAGAAGTTCAGGGAAGACGGGGCTTTTTGCATAAAAAACGTCATTTTTTGACCCCCATTTGACCCCCTGGGGCAAATTCAAAATTCCGAAACCTTACTGCACATCTACATGACACCACCACCCATCTCCCAAAAGGTGATTAGGCTGCTGTGTAAAATGTAGGAGGAGTTCAGGGAAGAAGGGGCTTTTTGCATAAAAAACATCATTTTTCAACCTCCATTTGACCCCCCGGGGCAAAATCAAAAATCCAAAACCTTACTCCACATCTACATGACCCCACCAACCATCTCCCAAAAGATGATTAGGCTGCTGAGTAAAATGTAAGAGAAGTTCAGGGAAGACGGGGCTTTTTGCATAAAAACGTCATTTTTCGACCCCCATTTGACCCCCCTGGGCAAAATCAAAATTCCGAAACTTTACTGCACATCTACATGACACCACCAACCATCTCCCAAAAGATGATTAAGCTACTGTGTAAAATGTAGGAGGAGTTCAGGGAAGAAAAGTGTGACAGACGGACGGACGGACGGACATGAGTAACAACAATATACCCGAACTTTCTTTAGAAAGTGCGGGTATAAATACCTTGCATGTCCTGGAATCTGCATCATGTATGTTATTTGTTTATGCAGACCAAGCAGAATTCTCCAGCAGAAGTATGCCATTAAATATCGATTTTTATTTTGACCTAATGGTACAATTAAAATCAATATTATTATTTAAGAAAAAATATGATCGGATACCGGTATGAACTGAAAGCTTAACACCAGAATTACCTGCACAATTGTCTGCATGAACAATGCACTCGTTTTCACCTAATCCAAAGTTGTGTAAGCAGTGATGTAGCATTGATATTACAGCATTTGGTCCATGTGTCTTCGATCCATTTTTCCCTGAAAGTGAAATTCAGATTCATTAATTTACATAAAAAAGTTGTTTAATTAAAAATAGTCTAATTTTTTTTATTGTGAGGTAAACGTCCATGTACATATTTTGGTATGCAAAAATAGTTGCATACCTATAGTTTCGTTTTCATCGACCAGGTAGTTATACTGCCTTGGAATTCCATCTACTCTCACTCCAAAAAGTTGAACTTTCCGAGGAACCAGGAAATAAAGTGGGCCCATTTGTCTGGAGTGATGAGGCAAAAACATTTGCTGAGAAAAATCAAAAGTAAAGTGAACTTTAGTATAAGGCTTAGAGCATGGATCTACAGGTCCATATCCTCTTGTGATGCCTTGAAGCTCTGTTACAGAATCTGTCACGGCTTGTTGGTAGGCTTGTTTTTCTCTTGTTGCCATTTGAAGATGATTTTGGAAATTAATCGTAACCTCTAGTTTTTCTGCATCACCAACAGCTTCTCTAAAAGCATTTCTATGCTTTTCACACAAATGACACACATCGGTCCGTGGATTACTTATTTTGATGTGAGGTGTGCATTTCAACCACACGTCCTTAAAAGAGGATAAAGCCAGAGGACGTATCCCGGTCATTCCACAATCTTCTGTATAACGCCTGTAAATTTCATCTTTGGTGTTAGAACATGGTAAGTAAACTTGGGGTTCTGGACCACCGCCCCCGGGCCCAGCCGGTTGTGGAATACCATTTTGAGTGGCATAGTTCTGCAAGTATTGAACAACATTAAAAACCTCATCGAACTTGAATGCGTTTGAGGCTTTTCTACCCTTGTTTCCATGAACTCGTGGGGTTACTCCGTGTGTTTGGACATGCTTTTGAAGACTTTCTAAAGTGTGTTCTTTCACATCGTATACAATCTCAAAAGCAGCTCTACAGATTTGTTGACTACGAAAAGTGTACATATATCTCACTCTTTTTCGAGAACTTTTAGGTTTTGGGCGAAATTCGAAATCATTTAATGTTGTCATTATCATGACTTCTTTTTCAGATTTTTCTAATTCTCGTATTGAGTATATGTGATCAACAATTTCCTGTGTAGAGAAATTGTTGAGACACATCTTCACACATTTGCATCCTCTTTGGATCACATCAAAAATGACATCTTCCTCAGTATCACTTAATCGTTCATCATTTTCATAAGAATTGAAAAAATGTTCTGCTCGATTTTTAATTGATAAAGGTTCATCAACTTCGGAATCGTCATCAAAGGACGTATCCTCTACAAAATTTGATTTACGCTTTCTGCCACTTACTCCAAAATGTTCGTTTATTAGTTTATCTAGCTCCTACAAAAAAAAATTCAATCACATATAAAATATTTAGAAGTGACTCTAACAAGGTTTCGTGCATTCCAAAATATGTTTGATAGAACATCCATTTATTACATTAATCATTTAATTTATTTATTATGATCAAAATATTTGTTCAAAGTACAATCCTTGCATGTTTGATATTGGGGGTGGGTATTAGAGGAAAATGGTTACTGAAGTCAAAGAGAAATATATATTTTTGTTTTCCGTTGCCCGATCCACCCTTGATTTAAAATGTATCTGCTTTTCCCTTTACCTTTACTACTGCATAAAAAGTATAGACGACTTTTTTTGTGTGGTTTGAACCGGTAAATCAATTGCAACTTTCTTTTGTTTAGAACTTACAATTTTTTATTATTATATTTTTTTTTGGTAATACCACAGGTTAAACTTTAGTTGATGTTCAAATTTTTGCGATATTAAAAGAATAAAGGCCTCAGGGTAAATTATAACAATTTTGTGAAGAATTTTATGCCTTGTTTTAATTGATTATTCATCAGATCTAATATAAACCATGTTTGTACCAGGTCCTCTATCTCTTTAGTTATTTAAATCTTAGTAGGCCTGAAACAAATGCATGTGATTTTTTTTTAAAGCCTGACATTGGGTCTTGCTTTGTTTTTGTAGTAAACTGATTATTGTATCATATTGTTTTAAACAAAATGATGAGTGTGATTTTCTTACAATTGAACGGTCATTCATTCTTGAGTTTTAAATTTACTCGGCCAAGTCATACAGGCATCTTCGATAGCCAAGGGTTTCTGATAATAGTAAAATTTTGCCTATTAATAATTGTAAATTTATCTATATTCACACAAACAATTGATAAGCATTTTGTTAACATATTATAACCGCACTAAATAAATTCTCGAATTCTCGAAAGAATTTCATTTCTGAAGAAATTTAGAGTGATGCCCCTTTGTTTACATTAGCAGCAACTTGGCAACAAAATTTATACTGATCGTTTTCATACTGTCGTAATCAAATTATTTGAATTTCATACATCCCTTTATATTCCACATTATTCAATAAGCATAGCCACAATTTTATCAATAAAGTCAATAGAAATCACTCGATTGACCAAGCCATGAACTCTGCGTAAATATATGCTTACGCAGAGCTTGTGATGAAGGTATGCAGTTAATCCTGTGCACCACTGCGGTATAATGTAATGAAAATGCAAAGTTTATATAATATTTCTACAAACTTTTAAAATATGAATACTGAATTTCTCATTTGAAGTTTTAAAAAAAAATTAATACAACACCTGCACGCATGCATGCGATCAAAAAGGTCGCATTTGCATGTACCGATAGAAAATCAACATGATAGTATAGGTCCAACAAGTTTCTCAAGTATTTTTTTTTTCTCATTCAAGATATATCTATCTTTAAATAAAAAAAATTAATCAACTTAAATAAATTTTTGCGAATATATTATGCAGATGTAAAGCTCAGTAAAAAAACTCACCTGAAATTCCTCCATAACGTGGTTATTATTGCTTGAACAAGAAAGTTAAACACATGGCAGACGAGAATACAGCGTTTACGTCCTTATGATATTTAGACGCGTTTTCTGACGTTACGTCATAATAGATATAAGGGAGGTTTTTGCTTGGCGCGTCACAAATAAAATGTAGAAGATGTACAATGGTTATATGAAATTAATCTGTGAAAATCCCATTAAATTTTATTCAGTGGTATGAGATGAGGATAAGAGATGTGTTCCTCAAAGGGTAACGAATGGACACCCTACACCCCGGCTTTTCAAGCGGGGGGTATGAAAAGAAATCCACTACATTACTTTTTTGTTTATTAAAATTGTAATAATATCAAAGAAAAAAAAATTGTTTGCAAACTCCCGACACAGGATTAAAGAAACTGAGTCTGAGTGTAGGTGGAAAATATATTTAATCAGGAATTTTTATGATCAATACATTTAAAAAAAAAATTCTAATGCAATTGGTCTGTAAAACTCGTTTTGATTGGCTTATGCATTTTGTTTGAAGCAGTAAATTAAGCAATAACGGAGAGTGAAAGCTTTTCATTGTGACGTTATTATAGAGTGATACATAACACTTGTATTCTCGTAACGTATTTCATATAACGAAACTCAAGAAAATAAAACGTAAACAACAAACAAAATGCAATGATTGCATAAGAATGGAAATAATTATCTTCTAATTTGGTATTTGTGACCGTTAATGCTGATTTAACGGTCATAAACATCCGTTTTACCGGCTCCGCATACGCGTCGCCGGTAAAACTCAGTTTGTGACCCTTAAATCAGCATTAACGGTCGCAAATACCAAATTAGAAGTCAGTTATTCCCTAAATTGAAGGTTTTCAGAGGCAGTCCACCGAAAAACCAGGCAATAGGTGGCACATTGCATATCTTGGATAATTATTTTTTGCATGTAGACTTCTTTAAGCAAATGTTTACACATAACAACATCAAAAACAAGAGGCCCATGGGCCTTATAGGTCACCTGAGCATTATGCAACAACTTTCCAGTGATTGAATTTGATTCATGTTTTAAGCCAGATGCTATGGCATTCACAATTTTGAAAGAGGCACCATTGATCATCATAACAATACACTTAGCAGTTGCTTAGTTTGTTTACTTAATACCCATACGCAGGGTAGGGGAACAAAAAAGTATGTCAACTAATCAGTAATATTCAGCAATAATCAGTAGTGCCCCTACCATACATGAACCCCTGATCCTTAGGCCTTGATATTTGATTAATACCAAGGAGCAGATTTCAAACCATTCATTCATTTTCAGTATATAAGTACAACCCCCCCCCCCCCCTGTATGGTACCCCTGACCCTGGGGCCTTGAAATTCACAATTGTGGAAGATATGGGCCCTTGTCCATCATAACTATATTGGTAGTTCATCTGCTTAATACCCTGGAGCAGAGAAGAAAATTTTCAAAGATTTAATGTATTTTCACTATATATTCAATAGAGCCCCTCCCTAACAGCAGAACCCCTGACCCTGGGGCTATAAAATTCACAATTATGGAAGAGGCACTCTTGCTCATCATAACTATGCACTTAGTTAGTTTATTTATTTCCTAGGAGCAGAGGAGAAGATTTTCAAAGAATTCATGTATTTTCACTATATAATCAATAGAGCCCCGCCCTAACACCAGAACCCCTGACCCTGGGGCCATTAAATTCATAATTTTGGTAGAGACACTCTTGCTCATCATAACTATGCACTTAGTTAGTTTATTTAATACCCAGGAGCAGAAAAGATGATTTTTAAAGAATTCATGTATTTTCACTATATAATCAATAGAGCCCAGCCCTAACAGCAGAACCCCTGACCCTGGGGCTATAAAATTCACAATTTTGGTAGAGGCGCTCTTGCTCATCATGACTATGCACTTAGTAAGTTTATTTAATACCTAGGAGCAGAGAAGAAGATTTTCAAAGAATTCATGTATTTTCACTATATAATCAATAGAGCCCCGCCCTAACACCAGAACCCCTGACCCTGGGGCCATAAAATTCACAATTTTGGTAGAGGCACTCTTGCTCATCATAACTATGTACTTAGTTAGTTTATTTAATACCCAGGAGCAGAGAAGAAGATTTTCAAAGAATTCATGTATTTTCACTATATAATCAATAGAGCCCCGCCCTAACACCAGAACCCCTGACCCTGGGGCCATAAAATTCACAATTTTGGTAGAGGCACTCTTGCTCATCATAACTATGTACTTAGTTAGTTTATTTAATACCCAGGAGCAGAGAAGAAGATTTTCAAAGAATTCATGTATTTTCACTATATAATCAATAGAGCCCCGCCCTTACACCAGAACCCCTGACCCTGGGGCCATAAAATTCACAATTTTGGTAGAGGCACTCTTGCTCATCTTAACTATGTACTTAGTTGGTTTATTTAACACCCAGGAGCAGAGAAGAAGATTTTCAAAGAAATAATGCATTTTCACTACCTACTTATTTAGCCCCGCCCTAGCACTAGAACCCCTGACCCCAGGGCCATGAATTTCACAATTTTGGTAGAGGACTCATTGCTGATTACAATCATGCAAACAGTTTGACTGCTTGATGTCCAGGAGTAAAGAAGAAGATTTTTAAAGATTGCACTAATTTTAGTGGTTTTAGCCCCACCCCACAGGCCCCAGGGGGGCAGGGATCATGAAATTCACAATTTTTGTTCCCCTTCACCCATAGATGCTTTATGCCAAATTTGGTTGAAATTGGTTCAGTGGTTGCAGAGAAGAAGCTGAAAATGTTCAAATGTTAACGCACAACGCACAACGCACGACGCACGACGACGGACGAAAACAGATAGCAATAGGTCACCTGAGTTTACTCAGGTGACCTAAAAATTTAATGGTCCTCTAGTCCTATTGTTGGTAAATGCCTAATTTTAAGTCCAAAAGGTCAACATGAGGGTAAAAAAATACTTCGTTTTTAGATTGCTTTATATGTAACATATACTCAAAAGCTGGAAGTGTATTTCAATATCATTTATAGCATAGACTCTTCTCTTTTATTTTACGATGAATAAGACTCCAAATTATATTTCTTTAGAAAAATATTATGTGGTCCAAATTTGAGTTTAGCAATTGTCTTTTTTGAATTCAGTATCCAATTTGCGATACGTTATAAAATCCAATACCTTACTATGGCAGAATTATTTCCTCATGTTATTATAAATAAAAAGTACAAACTCTTGAGTCACTTAATAAAATTGGTGGGAACTGGTATATTGGAGTATAATAAAATATTTTGTATGCTTCCTTATTACAACTGCGCTGGGTCCCCACGGGGTCTTTTTCTGTTGAAAATAGAGAAATGCTTCACATTAATGACGTCATATTTGCAGAATGGTAAACCTTCATGCCATATTCTTTCCTGATTTATCAGAGTGATTTATTTAAGGACAGACGAGACGTTCCTTGATAAAAGATAAATTTTTCTAAGAGTTTGTCATTGTAGTATTGCAACTTAAACATGTTTATTCACAAAAAATTGAGGTACCTTACCAGGCATTTCTGCAAGATACCAGGGGTAGATTTTCTTATATATTCCTTTGGGGAAGAAAAATAATTTTCCAATTTCAAATGTTTGAGTGTTTGGATTTTTTCAAAACGTTTAGAAACTGGTTTAGAAATCAGAATGTTATTAAAATTTTGAATATTTTTCATTCATAACGAAGATATACAAAACAGATTTTGAGGAACGTCTCGTCTGACCTTATCTAATATTTAAGACAGATTCAAAACTTTTTGATGTCATTACATTTTTAGGGCGCAATAAAGCTAAAACAATACCTTCTTCTTAACATCTCAACTTCGTTATATTAAATGTTGCGTAAATCTTAAATATTCACGATTCCTGGATAATAAAAAGAAAAAAAATCTCTTTACATTCCAATTACATAAGAAATGTTCATTATAAACACTTAATTATTATTTTTAGGAATATCCAAATCAGTAAATCAGTTAAAAAAGTTAGTTCTCAGACATGTATAAAAGATATAAAAAATATTATTTAACATTTAGGGTAATGCACTCTGTAGAGTAATTAAACAGAAAAAGAGAAATTATTTATTTTTAATTGTTTTTCTTTTTGCACTTTTACGCAAAAAATTCACAAAATTCTCCGGAAAACATGTAACTATTTAATTGTGACACAAAATTAGTCAGGTATATGACGTCACTGATACAGCAATGGCAACGTGGATTCAACCTAATAAAACAGCCCATTATTATCTAAGTATTATCTTTGAAGGCGTTCTATTTTGAAAATAAAGGAGTTATTTTTGTTTAATAATTTTCTGTCGTGTATCGATTCTAAATACTTCACTAGGATACCGTCTGTAGCAGATTTACTGATTCCATGGGAGATAACTCTTTTATTGGAAGATTTCATAAAAACGTATATATATTTTGCCAGAAAACTAAGTCAAAAGTGTCTTTCCGACCGATTTTATTGTTTTGATTGTAACAGATAGAAATAACGTAAGCTGTTTATTTCCAATTTTGCCAGTTAATGTTCCGCGGTCTTAAATAATTATTCCACACATTCGCACGAAACCTTACCCGATGTTTTAAATTTTATTCATACAACCCTAGATTGTTTGTGAAACCATGCTTACCTCAGGATTCTAGCAGCAGTTTCCAAGTATTTTAGAAGTCAATCTTTAGATCTGTACTAATCTTGTTTTTTGAAATATCATGCTTACTTTTGCTCTTTTGCATTATTTTTGTCACGAATGACAGAGGAAAATTTGACCGGGATACGTAAATCGCTGACTCCAGAAGAAAAATAGTATAGATAAAAATAAATTACCAAACCTGCTTAATAAACCTTAACCCCGTAAGAATTTCACATAATTTTCACGATATTTGCTTCTAAGCCCCCTTTTACGTGTCTTTGTACATGCCTTCGTGGCAAAATTTTCTTGACACAACATGATCAATTTCAAATTTATTTAAGGTACACTTATGACGTCATCAGTCCTAAATATCACGAAAGCATGTGTTCTAAAATTGACGTCATCTTACCTACTATGACGTCATAATGTATCACTGTTTTTGTCCGGTTAGAATATTCTGAATACTTCCTTATTACATCTGCGGTTCAGCTTCTTGATTCTATGTTTATCTTTATTCAAAACACTTATACAGATTGTTTGAAAAAAGAGCAAATATGCTCTTGGATGCTATGTACGAACAGGATCAGAAAAGTGCAATGGCTACTTTGGATGAAACAGTTACTGTTTTTGGGGTTAAAACGACCCCATTAACATTTGCCTATGAAAATATGATGTATGATGTGCTTGGCCATCCCTGCTCACAACATAGAATGGACCTCATTTGGCACAAGAAGGTACTTAGTTTATAACTGATAATATTTTATACATTTTCGAAAATATTTATTTCCCCCTCATATTAAACATCGTATAATAATTATATTTATAAATGTTCAATATATGCCTTTTCTTCATTTTTGTCATTTACAGGAACAAATAACATGTTTATTCAGAAGCAAACACCTAAATACACATTCAGACAACTAGGAATGACACAATATTAGTGTAACATAATATGTTTACATTACAGAAGCATCAGACTTCTATAGCATATATGCTACATCATTTTTAACAAGATATTTCCAATTTTACCTTGTCTTTCAAATAAATCATCGTAGCCCGCGTGGCACAGTGGTTAGAGCGTCTGCTATAGAGATGCGAAGTAAGGAGTCAATCCTTACGGCGCGGGTTCGAATCCCACTGCGGGACGTGGAGACCGGTCCTTCGGATGAGACCGTATAAACCGAGGCCCCGTGTCGCAGTAGGTGCTGGCACGAAAAAGATCCCTCACTGCTCAAAGGCCCTGAGTGCCGAGCATAGGACAAAATTTGTAGCCCTCCACCGGCAAGTGGTGGCGTCTCCATATGAGTGAAAAATTCTCGAGAGGGACGTTAAACAATATACAATCAATCAATCAATCAAATAAATCATCACTATATTTTTCCTCTATTTATTTCTTAGATAATTACTGAGGAACAATAATAATAACAATAATAAGTAATTATTAAAATGATGAATTTTTTCATGATGTTTGAAAGATTCTTCTTTACTTATACAAAAACACACTATTCAAACAAACGTCAATCTGTTTGGGTATGAAGTTGTTTTCTTGGAAACATTTTTATCACTTAACTTTCATTTGAGAACTGCGACTATCGCCAAAATCTGTCATACAAAGGCATCTGTCTCAAAAACACATTTCTTTCAATACTGTAGAAGCACAAATTTTCGTGGGGATAAAATTTCGTTGATTTGTCATCAAAAAATAGTTTCGTGGGCATTTAATTTCGTTGTTTTGAGAGTGACCCTATTCTATATATGGTCATATAAAATTTCGTTTGGGATTTAATTTCGTTGAAAACTGTTAACAACGAAATAAACGAAATTTCATCCCCAGCGAATATTTCTGCTTTTACAGTATTCATTCCCAAGTGCATTAAAAACTGTTTTATTTTATAACTATATTTTTACCTAGGTTGAGGGAGACGTAGTTAAAGGTCGATGTTGCCCTGCTTTGTGTTCCATTTTTGACTTATCGCCAAAAAATTTCTACTTTATTAACTATGTAAGCATTTCAACTTTGCACAATGCCCTATTTTGACAAATAAAATTGCTTCATTGTGGGGTTACAACAATGTCATTTCACAAAAATTATATATTATATGAGTGCTATCAGAGAACATTATCAAAAAACCAACAGTAAATGATCTGGGAATAAGAGAGTGATATAAGATTTTGTTATACCGTATAAGCAGAATTTTAGCGAGGGTTTAATTTTGGCATTATTAGCAAGATGCCAAGAGCGCTAAGATTGAATATCGCTAAAAATAAATTCTGCACTATTTGTAATAGGTTCTTAAGTGATCTTTTTAAGATCGCTTTCTAAAAATCTTTCTAAAATGCTAATATTAACTAAATTTTTGTTTATTGATCAAAACACATACCCCTAATTTTTTAGGCTTTTTCATCATTTGATCTGGCTTGATCTTTCTCTTCAGGTTCCTTCCTAGAAGAAAAACGGAAACAGTTAATTTGACGGAGCACTCCGATTTTCTTCGGATTGCGAGAAAAGTGATAGAACAATAATTTCATGGGCATTTTTAAACAAGTCAATCTCGACACAAATTGCACCAAAATGGTTGAAAGGAGATTTAATAGTTAAAGTCTTCAGACTCTTATACTCTACATGAACGCCGAATTCCGTCTGAAACAAAATGATTAATTATTTAAAACACATGAAGTGTAATGAAAAATAATACTTTCCACAAATTTGTACTATAGATGTCGTTGTAATAACAAAACAATTAAACAATATCTAGGAATTAAGAATTTAGTCTTTTCATGATTATTGATGAAGGAAGTGCGTAAACAGTAGGCCTATAACTAGAAACACGTCTCGCTAAAATTTTCACTTATACGGTATTAACTACTTCATCTTAAATGTAATTTGATTTTTATGAATATTTTATAGTAGCTATAATTATTTTACCTTTGAAATCCATTTTTTTTCTTGATTGAAAAATTGTTAAATTGAATGATTCATTTATGGCAAGTCGGCACTATGTAAAGAAAATTGAAATAATTATCATTAAAAAATGCATTGCACCTCATAATTAAATATTAAATAAATAAAAGGAAAAAAGTTCCAAACAGATCAGTTCATGTGACATTCGAATACTAAGTATATTCTTTCTTTAAACGAAGGTCATGTTCCTTGGTGTACTGCTATTATACACCTATTTTGTATTGGTGAGCGCCGATTATTCATACCTGATGACATACAAGGGGCTTGAACCAGTGGAGTATACTGTCTACCTTTGGGGATTGGGAGATTTCATAGAAGAGTACCGTCCACTCGTGGTTAGTAAAATCATTATTTAAAACGTTATTCTGGCTTTAATTCTTGTTCATATGTTCTTATTATGCCCCACGTGTCAAATTCCGTGGGGGACTATTGGGTATTTATTTTCTTTTTAAATTGAGTTATCTCGAAATATGCTACAGCATCAATGTACTCCGCTTAATAAAAAGAAAATGTTTTTTTTTTTCGTAGATAAAAGTATTTGTAGAAACAGTTTTGTTATATTGCATAATGTAATAACAACACAAAATGTAATAAACGTTTTTGTTACATGTATTACATTTTGAGTCGCAATCAACACATATTGTAGCAACGCAATATGTTTTTAAATACTTTTTAGAACTGTTACATATTGCGTCTATACATTTAAAAAAATCGTTTAACGTAAAATTGTACCTTTTGTTCATTACATTTTGCTTTATTTTTTTCAATGTGGGTAACGCAAAATGACATCAAATAAAAATGCTACAATAATCATATATTTTTGTGTAATGCAAAACATATATAATTTTCCTTTGTGCATAGATATAGCTTTGTTTCATAGAATTTTGATTTTTGTTTTCAAGAATTTTTTTTCGTTGCACTCTTAAACCCCAGTCACATTTCCAAAAACGACCAACGGCCGACGGGTTTTGAAGCAAAAATGGGATTCTTCGGGTGACAGTCGGCAGTTCATCGGCCGGTGTCTTGCCCGATTTTGACCTCTTTTTTTGTCGGCCGACCAATTTTGTGTCCATCGGTCCAAGTTATAATTTTTTCTGCGTCGGTGGCCGATTTCTTCAATTGAAGTTATCCGTGGACCAACCTTCGATCATCGTCCGACCATCGGCGGTCAGTTTATTAAGTCGGTCGTCCGTCGTTCGACAATAAGGGTGTCCAAATTTTCGGCCGACGGTAAAAATCAAACTGTAGCTCAGAGATCGACGATCGGGCGACGATTGGCCGACTTGTAAATATTTAACCTATTAAGGATACATAACCCAAACAAAATTTTGATGCATGGATTGATCTATATTTTTTGAACGGAAATAACACAAATAATTAATTCATAAGATATAAAGAAATGTTAAGTATTCTTTGCTGCTTTAATTGATATGCGCCATTTGTCGTTTTTATGCAATTCTATATAAAATTTTGCACACATTTTCAACATCAAGTCACGATCTTATAAAATTCTGCCACTTTTCCTTGCAAACATTATTCACGTCACCTATATGAATATAGATCTATGAAAAAAATATTGCTGATTTCTAAAGAAAACAAAAATTTGTGTTAATTATCCAAGTCATCGGTGTTCCTAGGAATTAATGTGACTGCTCCGTGTCGCCCGATACTTGTGTCGACCGATCATGTTCTTTCAGCCGACAAGACTACAAAAATTTAGTCGCCCGACCGTCGGCTTAAATGTGACCTAGGCATTACCGTTCACGGTTGCTCAGTCGGTAGAGCGCTCGCTGCGTGATCGGGAGGTTGTGAGTTCGTATCTCGCCCGCGACTGACCGTCGTTAAAATCGGTAGCAACTGTTCCTTCGCCATGCGCTCGGCACTTTAAAGTGAAAGTTGCGGGTCCTTCGGATGATACCTTAAAAACCGAGGCCCCGTGTCAGCGGCAGGCGTTGGCACGATAAAGATCCCTCACTGCTCAATGACCCTGAGTGCCAAGTAAAGGTCAAAATTTGAAGCCTTTCACCGGCATACGGTGACGTCTCCATATGAGTGAAAAATTCTCGAAAGGGACGTTAAACAATATACAATCAATCAATCAATCGTTGCACTCTTCATTCACAAAATGTGTACATCCGCTGAACATTAGACATAAGTGTTACTTAACGCAAAGATGATTTTAAGGTAGTCCGATCCTCAGGTTTATAAACTTAGCAGTGAAGTAATCAAAAATACTCATAAAAGTATCTCTGAATCCACAAAGGTATGTAATTTTATCCACAGTATTTCTTTAAAGTTAAAGATTAAAGTTAATCATATCATATAGGGAAAATTGTCAAATCTCCAATATTTTTGCAGAAAAAGCGAATTGGAATATCAACAATGCATTTTCTATTTGCAAATCGATCAACAAATGTATTTTAGGTTAAAAACGATGGGTATCCAGGCATTCAAAGAAAAAAACATGGTTTCTTATACTTATTTGGTATTTTTTGTCTTCAATTTCCGACCCGTATTCTATAATACATAGTGTAAAAGGCTTTTGCTATCATTTCAAGACACCACAAATCACTTCTCATTTTATATCATGCTAATAAACATTGGTATCTAAGGCTAAATTCAAGAAAAACGTATTTACCTAAAACTGTATTATTTTTTCTCCTTTTATAGGGTAAAAATGTCAACTTTTATAAGACCTTTTCCAAGACTTCAAAAGACCTTGAATCTTATAAGAATGAATAGCATGAAAATTGTTGCATAAAAAAATTTCCATTTTCAACCTTCATTTTGATGCATTTCAAATTAAATATTAATTCCTGGCTGAGGATCGGATATCCTTTAAAATCGATAGAATTGTAACAATGTTATGATCGGCGAAACATTCCTGTTTCCCGAATATACCAAAACACACATAAAAATCGGGCATGTCCTTTTGATTTAAAGAAAACAAGCTAATTTAGAGAATATGTGTCCCCTGCTTCAGGAAAAAGACCCGGGAGGAAGGGAATCGAAAGGATACTTTAAAAGGGCGGGAGAGGCATCGGGAGTTATGGTAAAAGACTCAATGGGGAAAAACTCAAACCATCTTGCTATATCGCCACAACGCAGCTAGGATAAGGTCGCCCATAGAAAAAATGCCTTAAATATTCCGAGAAAATCAATATAATTTTAATATTTTTTTAGCAACATGAATTTAAATTTAAATTTAATGCGAATTGAAGTAATGCATCGTTTGGTCAAAGCGACTTTACATACATCAGCTGTATGTCACGTGACATGGTTAAAATAAAAAATATGTACGGATACAAAGATCGTAAAAGTTCAACGATATACGGATAACTTTTCACCAAGAAATTGATTTGGGTTTCCTGAAGACAAATTCTTTACCCCCGAAAAGTGCTGGGAGCAACTTCCCCATGCACGAGAATTGTATAAAAACTATTATGAATTTATTCAAGCATGGCATAAGCCCACACAGGCAATAAAGTCACTAGCCCAAGTAAATGTTGGGGGAAAGAAACAACTATTGTTTAAAAAGTTAATTCTTGAAAAAAAACCCAAAACTTCTCAAGGTTTCTAGAATTCTTTTTAAAATTAAAAGTTTAATTCTCACTTGTAAAACTGAATCATATATAAATAGCAGTTATGATAGAAATTAAAAATAAATTTTAAATTATCTTTACGTTTTCTCAGTGGGTATTGCACTTAATGACCTATATATACTGCATGTGTTTACCAACAGAGGAATGGAGAAAATTCGGATTAGGAAAAAACGATCGTTTTTGGAAGTAAATAAGTCAAGTAGAACTGCAAAATGGATAAGATTATGGATATTTACGAAGTTTTTGAAAAAAGACATCAATCAACCAAGCCTGTCGTAAATTTAGCAGGGCTCGACACTCTAGACCACTTATGATTTTTTTTCAATAAAGTGTTATTATGGAGGCATAGAGTGTTTCGGCGGTTTTTAAAGAGAAATATGATTTTTTGCTCTTAAGGCCCGCCATCATCAGGAGCCCGACCTTGAGTGTTAGTCTTAAGCTATTGTAAGCGTGACTTAATTATCATTTCGCCCATGTTTTTGTGTTTATTGTAGGCGATTATTGGTTCATCGATAAATAACTCTTTGCAAATTGTGTCTGTTTGCAAAATGTTCCAGTGTTTGAGTAGACGTTTTTTTAAACCCTTGATATATGGATTGTATTTGGTAATCATAACATTTGGTTGACGCTGTTTTTCTTTCTTTTTCTTTTTTCGTGCAAGTACTTTTTAGCTCTACTGGTCAGAGACCAGGAGAGCTTATGCGATAGTAATGCGTCCGGCGTCCGTCCGTCTGTCTGTCTGTCTGTCCGTCTGTCTGTCCGTCTGTCTGTAAACAATTTTTCAAAACGCTACTCCTCCTACAATTTTAGTCTGATTTCAATATAACTTGGCACACAAGTAGACTACACTAAGATACATAGAATAGTGCATGGGTTTTTAATTTCGATGAACGGTGTTGCCATGGTTACTAAAAATAGAATTTTCTGTGAAATTCCTTTAAAACGCTACTCCTTCCACAGTTTTGGTCTGATTTCAATATACTTTGGCACACAAGTAGACTACACTAAGATACATAGAATAGTGCATCGGTTTTTGATTTCGATGAACGGTGTTGCCATGGTTACTAAAAATAGAATTTTCTGTGAAATTCCTTTAAAACGCTACTCCTTCCACAGTTTTGGTCTGATTTCAATATAACTTGGCACACTAGTAGACTACACTAAGATACATAGAATAGTGCATCAGTTTTTGATTTCGATGAACGGTGTTGCCATGGTTACTAAAAATAGAATTTTCTGTGAAATTCCTTTAAAACGCTACTCCTTCCACAGTTTTGGTCTGATTTCAATATAACTTGGCACACAAGTAGACTACACTAAGATACATAGAATAGTGCATCGGTTTTCGATTTCAATGAACGGTGTTGCCATGGTTACTAAAAATAGAATTTTCTGTCAAATTCCTTTAAATGCTACTCCTTCTACAGTTTTGGTCTGATTTCAATATAACTTGGCACACAAGTAGGCTACACTAAGATACAGAGAATAGTGCATCGGTTTTTAATTTCGATGAACGGTGTTGCCATGGTTACTATAAATAGAATTTTCTGTGAAATTCCTTAAAAACGCTACTCCTTCTACAGTTCTAGTTTGATTTCAATATAACTTGGCACACAAGTAGACTACACTAAGATACATAGAATAGTGCATCAGTTTTTAATTTCGATGAACGATGTTGCCATGGTTACTAAAAATAGAATTTTCTGTGAAATTCCTTAAAAACGCTACTTCTTCTACAGTTTTGGTCTGATTTCAATATAACGTGGCACACAAGTAGACTACACTAAGATACATAGAATAGTGCATCGGTTTTTCATTTCGATGAACGATGTTGCCATGGTTACTAAAAATAGAATTTTCTGTGAAATTCTTTAAAAACGCTACTCCTTCTACAGTTTTGGTCTGATTTCAGTATAACTTGGCACACAAGTAGACTACCCTAAGATACATAGAATAGTGCATCGGTTTCTGATTTCGATGAATGGTGTTACCATGGTTACTAAAAATAGAATTTTCTGTGAAATTCCTTAAAAACGCTACTCCTTCTACAGTTCTAGTTTAATTTCAAAATAAGTTGGCACACAAGTAGACTTCACAAAAATACATAAAATAGTGCAATGGTTTTTGAATACCAGTAGAGCTACAGTCTCGACAGAGACTTCTGGTTTCTGTTTGTTTTGCCCATTTCAGTGATAATGGGATCGATTTCCTTATCAGAGTAACCTCTCTTGATTAAGTGTGTCTTAAAGTTTGATAAAACTGTCGTCAGGATAGATGAATCACTTGTATTTCTTGCATGTCTAATGCATTCACCTTTTATAAGTCCTTTAAATACACTGTACTGAAGGACTGTGGGCGCTTTCTCTGTGTAAATACTGAAAATTATTTGTTGGTTTTACATATGATTGTATATCGGGGACATTACTCTTCTGGAATCTCAGGCCTTTTTATACTGTGGTGTCAAGAAAGTTAACACTTTCATCTGAGATGTCAAAGGTGAATTTTAAGTGATCGTGACAGGTATTGCCGATATCGAAGAATTCTAGGGTTTCCTCTTTTGTGCCGTTGAAGGCTATAAACCCGTCATCTCTATATCTACCATGATAGAGGACTTGGTTGGCGAATTTGAATTTTGACATAATATGATTTGTGATTTGATACATTCTTGTATCTGAGATTTCAGGGGATGGTATCGCACCCATACTACAGCCTATAAATTGTTTGTAGTATTTTCCATTGAATTCAAAGTAATTGTTTTCTAAGACACACTTTAATAGGAAGATAAGATCTTCAGCATCTGGATAAGGGATGTCTCTTTGTGGCTTGTTAGCGCTTTGATATGCTTCATTGACGGCAGAGAGGAGCTCGTCAAATTCCATGTTAGAGTACATACTTGTTACGTCATATGTAATCATCAGCACGTCTGCTGGAAGTTTGAGGGTTTCTATTCTGTTGATAAAATCTGTAGTGTCCTTAATATATGTTGATTGTTTTTGTACGATAGGAATGAGAAAATAATCACAGTAAGCGCCTATGTTACGTGTTGGCGTATCGCACTGTGAAATAATTGGGCGACCAGGTGGTAGCTGTCTGATGCTGCATTGGCCTTTCATGAGGGCATCTCGTACATTGTCTTTGATTTTGTGTATTTTAGGGAGAAAGTAAAGATGACCGCATTTTAATGAGGGTCTGTTATCGCTAAGAAAGCGATATGTTTCTTTATCTATTGTTCCCTTGGAGTACATTTCAGTGATTTTATTTTGTATCATTTTATGCAAGTTGTGTAAGTTGGGTTTTTCAACTGGCATGTAATGTTTGGATTGCAATTGACGCAATGCTTCTGAGATATATAAGTCTTTGTCCATAATAACAATTGTGTTGCTTTTGTCCGCTTTTTTGATAACAATATTGTTATTGTTTCTCAGAGAGTTAAGTGCTTCTCTTTCTAGTTTAGAGGTATTGTTGTGTATTTTCCTGATTGGAATAGATGATAATTCTAATTTCGTTTTGTCAATGTATTGTTCTAGAGTATTACAAGCGAGTGGGGGTTTGTGACCCGTTGGTTTTCTGAAAGGATGTATAGGGGAGTTTTCTCCCTTATCATAGTGATACTTGCATCTGAGTTTTCTGGCAAACTCGTCAAAGTCATTTAAGATAACTTTTTTGATACTTCTTTTTTGTGGAGTTGGTATGAATTTCAAGCCTTTGGAAAGTGCAGAGTATTCGTGACGATTGATTTTGTACTTGGATAAATTAAGTACATATTTCTGCGAGCGACTCTCATATGTTTTGTAAACATTTTTCATCTGCAGTAAAGAGATTTGAGATTTTCTAATTTTTTTTCCGTCTATTAAAACGTCTAGCCACTTTAATAGGGAAGAATTCAATGTTAAGAACTTTGTGGAGAGTGCAAGTCTAAAAATCCCGTCTATTAAACGACTGATCGTTGTAATAGAGGAAACAATATATGCTGCGACAGGTTGTCCTTGGACGATTTAACTCAAGCTAGGAATATCACGTGGTTCTAGATACGCCTCATTCTTATGATGAGGCTAATGAATATTGATGCCTTATTTTTGAAAGGCATACAGATAAAGAATAAAAACAATGGTATGCAAGTATAATATTATATTCTAGTCTTAAATTGACAATACAAGTAATATTGATTATTACTTTAACTTAAGTGTCAATAGTGAAAAAACAGAGTTTTTAGCACTTAGTACCTTTAAAGTGCATTAAAGTTCCAATCACTTTAAATTGTAAGCGTTATTGTCACAAATGAATCAGTATAGGGTAGACTGATTCAGAGGATTAAGATATTGTCACATTGTCTTAACACTATTAGTGTTCATACGGTTTCCTCCTGAATTGTCTGCGTCCTGTAGGTCGGCTGCGAAACGGTCTCCCGCGTCCCAGCCGGGACTGGTCCCGCGCATTTTGGCTAGTTTGAGTGACAGTAGCCAGTCTATTTCTGAAATCTTGGATTTCAGTAATCTGTTTCTGATGAATTCTGGTTATTTGTTCATCAAACTTTTGTTTTTCACTTTCAAAGTCATAAGAATTGCGTCTTATTTCCTGCAAGGCTTCATTCCTCGCGGAATTGCTGTCCAATTCCTTTGATTTTATTTCCGATTCGATGTAGTCCAAAACGGTCTGGGCCATTTGTTTGGTCTGGGTTCTTATTGTCTCCTGCCAGAATGTGTCAAATTTGTCATTGTCGTCTTTGGCGAGGAGGTTCAGGGTACAAACGAACCTGGTGTGGAACCAAGTCGGGAATTTCCCTGTCTGGATGCCATATCTGAGACTTTCTCTTCTTTTGGCCAGGACCAATCTCTGCTCCAAAATGGCTTTAATTTGTGCAACTCCTTCTGAGGATCTGGTGATGCCGCTATCATTGCTCTCTGGTAGGGCGATTGTTAGATCCAGGTCTTGGAAACTTGTCAATGCTTCCTGGTTTGATGGAATTGCGTCTGCAAACTCAATGTCAGAGTTTTGATGCATTTTCTTTGTGTCTTTTCGTAGTGAGAGTTTGTTGAATCGTTGAAACATATTAAAGTAATGAAGGCGGGAAGTTGATGCAATGCCTTATACTTTGTTTGAGGAGAAATAGATTTATTGTTGGCGATGGCAGTAAATCTGAAGCAGTCTTTGAAGTGAAATTGTTTCAGAAACAAGAGCGGATGTGACAATTTTTAGGTAGATGCTATTTTAATTGAAGTTCTGTGAGAAAGCGGATCTGAGAAACTTCCGGTGGTCTGAGGGAAGAGACCCCAATAAATCGTAACAGGCCGATCGCTGTCCAAGGGAGGCGATACACGGGATGATGTCAGTGGGACATTGTCCTTAGTAACACGATTTTGAAAAAAGACATCAATCAACCAAGCCTGTCGTAAATTTAGCAGGGCTCGACACTCTAGACCACTTATGATTTTTTTCAATAAAGTGTTATTATGGAGGCATAGAGTGTTTCGGCGGTTTTTAAAGAGAAATATGATTTTTTGCTCTTAAGGCCCGCCATCATCAGGAGCCCGACCTTGAGTGTTAGTCTTAAGCTATTGTTAGCGTGACTTAATTATCATTTCGCCCATGTTTTTGTGTTTACTGTAGGCGATTATTGGTTCATCGATAAATAACTCTTTGCAAATTGTGTCTGTTTGCAAAATGTTCCAGTGTTTGAGTAGACGTTTTTTTTAAACCCTTGATATATGGATTGTATTTGGTAATCATAACATTTGGTTGACGCTGTTTTTCTTTCATGATTTTTTCGTGCAAGTACTTTTTTCTGTTTGTTTTGCCCATTTCAGTGATAATGGGATCGATTTCCTTATCAGAGTAACCTCTCTTGATTAAGTGTGTCTTAAAGTTTGCTAAAACTGTTGTCAGGATAGATGAATCACTTGTATTTCTTGCATGTCTGATGCATTCACTTTTTATAAGTCCTTTAAATACTGAAGGACTGTGGGCGCTTTCTCTGTGTAAATACTGAAAATTATTTGTTGGTTTTACATATGATTGTATATCGGGGACATTACTCTTTTGGAATCTCAGGCCTTTGTATACTGTGGTGTCAAGAAAGTTAACACTTTCATCTGAGATTTCAAAGGTGAATTTTAAGTGATCGTGACAGGTATTGCCGATATCGAAGAATGCTAGGGTTTCCTCTTTTGTGCCATTGAAGGCTATAAACCCGTCATCTCTATATCTACCATGATAGAGGACTTGGTTGGCAAATTTGAATTTTGACATAATATGATTTGTGATTTGATACATTCTTGTATCTGAGATTTCAGGGGATGGTATCGCACCCATACTACAGCCTATAATTTGTTTGTAGTATTTTCCATTGAATTCAAAGTAATTGTTTTCTAAGACACACTTTAATAGGAAGATAAGATCTTCAGCATCTGGATAAGGGATGTCTCTTTGTGGCTTGTTAGCGCTTTGATATGCTTCATTGACGGCAGAGAGGAGCTCGTCAAATTCCATGTTAGTGTACATACTTGTTACGTCATATAATGACAAAAGACAATGACAAAGACAATGTACAAGATGCCCTCATGAAAGGCCAATGCAGCATCAGACAGCTACCACCTGGTCGCCCAATTATTTCACAGTGTGATACGCCAACACGTAACATAGGCGCTTACTGTGATTATTTTCTCATTCCTATCGTACAAAAACAATCAACATATATTAAGGACACTACAGATTTTATCAACAGAATAGAAACCCTCAAACTTCCAGCAGACGTGCTGATGATTACATATGAAGTAACAAGTATGTACACTAACATGGAATTTGATAAGCTCCTCTCTGCCGTCAATGAAGCATATCAAAGCGCTAACAAGCCACAAAGAGACATCCCTTATCCAGATGCTGAAGATCTTATCTTCCTATTAAAGTGTGTCTTAGAAAACAATTACTTTGAATTCAATGGAAAATACTACAAACAATTTATAGGCTGTAGTATGGGTGCGATACCATCCCCTGAAATCTCAGATACAAGAATGTATCAAATCACAAATCATATTATGTCAAAATTCAAATTCGCCAACCAAGTCCTCTATCATGGTAGATATAGAGATGACGGGTTTATAGCCTTCAACGGCACAAAAGAGGAAACCCTAGAATTCTTCGATATCGGCAATACCTGTCACGATCACTTAAAATTCACCTTTGAAATCTCAGATGAAAGTGTTAACTTTCTTGACACCACAGTATACAAAGGCCTGAGATTCCAAAAGAGTAATGTCCCCGATATACAATCATATGTAAAACCAACAAATAATTTTCAGTATTTACACAGAGAAAGCGCCCACAGTCCTTCAGTATTTAAAGGACTTATAAAAGGTGAATGCATCAGACATGCAAGAAATACAAGTGATTCATCTATCCTGACAACAGTTTTAGCAAACTTTAAGACACACTTAATCAAGAGAGGTTACTCTGATAAGGAAATCGATCCCATTATCACTGAAATGGGCAAAACAAACAGAAAAAAGTACTTGCACGAAAAAATCATGAAAGAAAAACAGCGTCAACCAAATGTTATGATTACCAAATACAATCCATATATCAAGGGTTTAGAAAAACGTCTACTCAAACACTGGAACATTTTGCAAACAGACACAATTTGCAAAGAGTTATTTATCGATGAACCAATAATCGCCTACAGTAAACACAAAAACATAGGCGAAATGATAATTAAGTCACGCTTACAATAGCTTAAGACTAATACTTAAGGTCGGGCTCCTGATGATGGCGGGCCTTAAGAGCAAAAAATCATATTTCTCTTTACAAACCGCCGAAACACTCTATGACTCCATAATAACACTTTATTGAAAAAAGTCATAAGTGGTCTAGAGTGTCGAGCCCTGCTAAATTTACGACAGGCTTGGTTGATTGATGTCTTTTTTCAAAATCAAAAAAATAGGAGCTTGCTGCATTGAAAATTTTCATTTATGAAGATATTGCGATAGATTAGGGTACAATAAATTGATCAGGACAAGCCCTCACCACAATCGGTCACACGGACCAGTACTGTAGCGAATTTCATCGGACATTTCGATTTTCTATCGGTTTTACCGGTAGAACCGATAGTTTTCGGAAACTCTGGAAATGATTTTTTCCCACACGCACGTACAGAATAAAAGAATTCAAAACTTTGACCTCAAAATCAATAAGGATCTCCCTTAGGCCAAGTGGTGTGTGGTATAAAATGATATTTGCAAAAGCTCAAACGATTCTACATCGCGAGGAATCGAAAGAAGTGTTAAAACGGGCAGAAATTTTGAATTTATGACCTTGACCTTTTGACCTCAAAATATATAGGGATCCTTTTTAGGCCATAGAGAGTTATGGTGTATTTCATTACCAAAGCTCGAGGGCATCTAGAGATATCGCGTTGAAACAGAAGCATTGCAGACAGACATAAATATGAGCGGACAGACAGACCAAAATTAATATTTCCTTCTTTCATGCGGAACAAAAAGCCAGAGAATCTGCGTATTATCATGAAATAGAACTTTCATTATAGCGAAGATCAGGAAACAACCAATAATAAAATCAGAATTTTATTCTCACCTTATCTGACCAAAAATTTGCATTAATGCGGAACAGTTTTCTAGCTAAAAACCCTATAAACAATAAAAAATAGGAGCAGGAGCTAAAACATCAGAGGTGGGATAAGGTGCCATGGATGAGTGAGCATCCTGCCGACCGGTCATACCCGGCGTGTTCTACTTTTCAAGATCGGGTAGATAACAGAGAGTATTCAAGATCAAAAGTCCATAAAACAATACAAAATAAAAGCAAAGCAAACGTGGACCTCCAAAGCAACAGAGGTGGTATCAGGTGCCATTACGGAGTGAGCATCCTTGCCGACCGGTAATATCCGCCGTATGCTTCTTGTCATGATCTGGAAATAACAGAAAAATCCATCGTCAATTAATGGACTAACATTTATTATGATAAACATCAGTAACATTTGATTCAATGATTTGCATCATGTATTTGCTGACAATGTCACAGTATTGACCATAGAACTTACGAAATGATGACTTAAAACGAGACTGCTGATATTCCAATTTCATCTACTTGCAATTGTTTGTCAAAGATTAACCTCGTTTTAAAAATTGTTCATACATAGAGCATAGATATCCCCGAGTACCAAAACTCCGTCACCATAAGCAGAAACAACCTGCGTTTCTCTTTAAATCATATTTTGATTTGTCTCTTGTTTGCCACATAGTAATAAATTTGAACATTGTTTTAATTACTTCCCCCCCCCCAAAAAAAAGCCAGTTACTGGGCTTATACACCACCAAATAGAACGTGTATCACGAAAGTGTCATTTCGTCCAACGTACCCTAACCCGAAGTAACTCTCTCACCTGGGTCCACTACAAAAATTTCGAATTGTATTAAATTATATTTAAAGAAAGGCATCAGCAAAATACACAAATAACGTAATTATGACGCATTTCATATATAAAAATGTCGCACTGACGTTATCTCCACGCGTAGTGCATTCGGCCTCTATACTAAAAATAACATATTTTTATCCGTAAAAAACATGGTATGTCAAATCCTTCGTATTAGACCTTCATCAAAATTATTGACAAGTGAAAATGAACATATTGACGCACGCCACTTGTCGTAGATATCGATGGAATAGTGTATAAAGGACAATGTGCTTACTGATTTCACTTTAAAATGATATTTATGCAAACAAATTCTAAGAATTGTGGTCCCCTGCTTTCGGTGTCTTTGTGGGTGAGATGTCATAATTTATGGCATATGTTGTCAAATATGAACACCCTAGCATATGTCATTTAGATTTTACCAGCGAACTTGAATCCTTTGAAAAATAAGGTCATTCGTGAAGGTCAAGGGGCAGAATTCATAGCATGCTCGTAAAAATACAGGTAATGCACATGTCAAGAAAAATGAAAATTTTTCTCAATCAAAAGTTATATAGGGACATAATGTGTTTGTGATACATTGATGCCCTCGTATGGCAACATAGTGAAGATTAAATTTTTCTCAGATGCAAATGAAATATATTGATGCCCAAAGTAGGGTCTTTTAACAAGAAATATAATTTCGCAGTAGGAAAGCCCTAGCACCATCTGTTCAAAAATTATGGCCAGGTATAAGTTTTTAAAAGGTAGGTCAAATTCCAAGATCAAAGGTCAATGTTGTTTCTTTCTTTAAAAACATCTTGTTACATGTATTACATTTGCTAAGTATGGAAGTCCTAGCCCTAACTCTTTAAAAGTTATTGCCAATGTTAAGGTTTTCGAAAAGTAGGTCAAATCATAAGGTCAAAGTCATAGGGTCAAAGTTGTTGGTATCATATGAAAGGTCTTGCTACAAGGATTACATATATGAAGTATGAAAGCCCTAGCCCTTACTGTTATTGTCATGGTTTGATTTTTTCCATTAGTATGGAAATCTCCAAGGTTAAGTTCATAAGGTCAAACTTGTTGGTATCCTATGAAAGGTCTTGTCGCAAGAATTACATATGTGAAGTATGAAAGCCTTAGCTGTTACCAATCAAAAGAAATTGTTAAGTTTAAAGTTTTTCTTTAATACGGAAATCTCCAAGGTCAAAGTTGTTGGTATCAAATAGGTCTTTTCACAAAGATTACAAATGTAAAGTTAGAAAATCTAGCCCCTATCATTCAAAAGTTATGGTCAAGTTTAAAGTTTTTCCATAAGTACAGATATCTCCAAGGTCAAGTTCATAAGGATGTTGGTTGCCAATAAAAGGTGTTGTCACAAGGATTACCTAGTACCTACCATTCAAAAGTTATGGCCAAGGTTAAAGTTTCTTCATAAGTATGGAACTCCCCAACGTCAAAGCGTCAAAGCTGTTGGTATCCTATCCAATGAGAGACCCTGCCACAAAGAATACATATGATATGAAAGTCCTATCCCTCAAAAGTTACGGTCAAAGTTAATGTTTGAGACTTCTGTGTTATTGTGGGTCAAACTCAAAGGTCAAGATTATAAGGTCAAATTTGGTAGTATAAAAGATAGGTCTTGTCCTAAGGAATATAATAAAAGATAGGTCTTGTCCTAAGGAATATACATGTAAAATAAGAGAGTTATAGCTCTATTAAACCAAAAGTTATGGCAAAGATAAAAGTTTCTGTGACGGGCGGACAGACTGACTTACAGACGAGTGAGAATTAATGTCCCATTGCTTTTGCGAAAGCGGAGTACAAAAAGTAAATTAGTTGTAAAAAATTAGGTTCACTTTTGTCTTATTTGGTCCTGTGAACTTTTAAAAAAAACTGTAACTACATATTTTTAGTTAACAATGCATTGAATATCACGTAGATATTTGGTGACTGAGTATTTATAAAAAAATGACGTAATTTTCTGGCTAGTCAATCCATTTTGACGTCACGAAATGCGTCAATTTCCTCATATTCTGAAAAAGTCTACAAAAACGGCCATTTTAAAAAGCTATTTTTCGATATTTAATACAGAGCGCAACTTCTGATCTAAAATATGCAACTATTAAACGATAGAACTGATTCTGAGGATTAAAAGACATGTTTAATTTTTTAGATCAGAGAGTGCGCTCACATTATTAGGGTGTTGCTAAAACGCGGAACGGAAAACGGAACAGAGAGCGGAATGGAACGGAAAACGGAATATATTATCTTTAGATTAAATTACTTAAAATACACAATTTTGTCAGACACAATATATTTTTAAACACATTCAATCTCGTATTATCAAAAATAAGTCGATTTAGTCATGTTCAGTCTTTTTTTTTATTGACAAACAAGTTGATGAAACAAGAATATCAGCAGTCTCGGTAAAAATCTTCATTTCGTAAGTTTGATGGTCGATACAATGACCTTGTCAGCAAATACAATTTATCATGGAGTCAAATTCTGACTAACGTTTCTCATACTAATTGTTAGTTCATAACTGAATTGACTAGGAATTTTTTCCAATATTTCCTGAGTATCACAGGGGGCGCACGGCAGGTGTGACCGGTTGGCAGGGGATGCTCACTCTTCCATCGTACCTGATCCCACCTCTAATGTTTGAATGTCCGTGTTTGCTTTGCTCCTATTTTGTATTGTTTTATGGACTTTTGATATTGAAAACCGTTCGTTATCTCAATATCATTCATTCACGAAAATTATTGACGTAGCAGTGACATAGAATTTAAGTTGAAAATTTGTGTGTGAAAAACACAAATATATTATTCGGGATGGGGAATCAGTTCTTATTCCAATATCCTTCAATACTTTTTTGTACACTTATTTACTACTTTAATTAGCAAAGTGTGGAGGTTGCTATAAACATTTCTATAGTGAAAGGTTATGTCTTGAAAAAGGGAGGGGGGCAAATATTTGATATCTAGACACACCATGCTTAAAGAGAATGAAAATGTTAAAAAAAATCCTAAGATTACGATGAGAGCAGACCTTTCTGGCACTGAGCTCGAATAAAAACCTCTTACATGTAAAGTTCATTTGTTGTTTAAATTTTATACAAAATAGAGAAGCTTCCTATATATTAAAATTCTGGATAAATATAGTTGGAAAACTTTTCTGTTTTGAAAATGTAGCATCTTTACATTTAATAAGTTACAGTTTGTATGAGGTACATATGTGCGATTGTAAGGGGGGGGGGGGGGGGGCATGCACAGGGTGGATATGAATGGTGAAACATCTGAGTTTTATTTTTCCACTCTTTGGAAAGGTCTGAAAAGTTGCAAAAGGTTCGCCCTTCCCCTTTTGACATTAGCTCCAGACCTTTTTTACTATTGAAATGTTCATTGAAACCCAACAGTTTTTGTTAATGCAATTCATGTGGTAAGATTGTGTCAAAAAAAGTACTGAAAGATGTTAGACTTTGAATATACCCCCCTCCCCCGAACAAAAATTGTCTTTTTCGCTTGTCAAACTCTTTTCAAGTAAGTTTAATTCCCCCCCCCCCACTTTTCACACACTTTCAAATTCGATTCTACGTCATTGCTATTAATAATAGGGGGTTTTATATGAATAAAATATATCCTTTATGATAAAAATTGTGTATTTTAAGTGATTTATATAAAATGATATATTCCGTTTTCCGTACCGTTCCGCTTTCCGTTCCGCATTTTAGCAACACCCCATTATTAGTCCCCTAGCGGTGAAACCGGAGGGACTATAGGTTTCCTCTGCGTCTCTCCGTCCGTCTGTCAGTCTGCCCTTCTTCGTTTTCCGCAATTTTTTTTCGAAACGCTTGCAGATATTGAGCTGATTTTTAGTACGTGGGTGTATCTTGAAGAATTACGGATCAAGTTAGAATACTGTTTCTCTTTAATTATTTGTACGGAATTACGGCCTTTTCAATTTTTCAGGGTTGTCCGCACTTTTTTCCTAAACGCTTGCAGATATTGAGCTGATTTTTAGTATGAGACTTCACCTTCATTACTTATAGATCAAGTTTGCATTTCGTTCTGCTAAATTGATTTTTGAAAGAATTATGGTATTTTTAGATCACCTGAGCTGAAAGCTCAAGTGAGCTTTTCTGATCACATTTTGTCCGGCGTCCGTCTGTCTGTCCGTCTGTCTGTAAACTTTTCACATTTTCGACTTCTTCTCAAGAACCGCTGGACCAATTTCAACCAAACTTGCCACAAAGTATCCTTGGGTGAAGTGAATTCAAGTTTATTAAAATGAAGGGCCACGCCCTCATTCAAGGGGAGATAATTGGGAATTAATGAAAATTTGGTGGCATATTTTAAAAATCTTCTTCTCAAGAACCACTGTGCCAGAAAAGATGAAACTTATGGGGAAACATCCTCAGGTAGTGTAGATTCAAGTTTGTTCAAATCATGACCCCCCCGGGGGTAGGGCGGGCCAAAATGGCCGACCAAAGTTTTACATAGAAATATATAGGAAAATTCTTTAAAAATCTTCTTCTCAAGAATGACAAAGCCATAATTCATCATATTTATATGGAAGCATGCTCAGGTAGTGTAGATTCAAGTTTGTTCAAATCATGATCCCCGGGAGTAGGGCGGGGCCAAAATGGCCGATCAAAGTTTTACATAGAAATATATAGGAAAATTCTTTAAAAATCTTCTCAAGAATGACAAAGCCATAATTCATCATATTTATATGGAAGCATGTTCAGGTAGTGTAGATTCAAGTTTGTTCAAATCATGACCCCCGGGGATAGGGCGGGGCCAAAATGGCCAACCAAAGTTTTTAAAGATATATATAGGAAAATTCTGTAAAAATCATTTTTTAAGAAAGAGCAAATCCATGATTGGTCATGGGACTACTTTTGGATTTAAACTTTACAATAAAAACCCATTTTCTACTTTTTCCTACCCTTAGTGCTCAGGTGAGCGATGTGGCCCATGGGCCTCTTGTTATTTTTTTAGTTCACCTGAGCCGAAGGCTCAAGTGAGCTTTTCTGATCACATTTTGTCCGGCGTCCGTCTGTCTGTCCGTCCGTCTGTCTGTCTGTTAACTTTTGACATTTTCGACTTCTTCTCAAGAACCGCTGGACCAATTTCAACCAAACTTGCCACAAAGCATCTTTGGGTAAAGATGATTCAAGTTTGTTCAAATGAAGGGCCACGCTCTCATTCAAGGGGAGATAATTGGGAATTAATGAAAATTTGGTAGTATGTTTTAAAAATCTTCTCCTCAAGAACCACTGTGCAAGGAAAGATGAAACTTATGGGGAAACATCTTCAAGTAGTGTAGATTCAAATTTGTTCAAATCATGACCCCCAGGGGTAGGGCGGGGTCACAATAGCCGACCGAAGTTTTACATAGAAATATATAGGAAAATTCTTTAAAAATCTTCTTCTAAGGAATAAAAAAGCCACAATTGATCAAATTTATATGGAAGCATTCTCAGACAATGCAAATTCAATTTTGTTCAAATCATGACCCCTAGGGGTAGGGCGGGGCCGCAATGGCTGACCAAAGCTTTACGTAGAAATATAAAGGAAAATTCTTTAAAAATCTTCTTCTCAAGAATAGCATAGCCATAATTGATCATATTTATATTGAAACATTCTCAGGTAATGTAGATTAAAGTTTGTTCAAATCATGACCCTTGGGGGTAGGGCGGGGCCAGTATGGCCGACCAAAGCTTTACATAGAAATATATAGGAAAATTCTTTAAAAAACCTTTTCAAGAATAGCAATGCCATGATCGGTCATAGGACTACTTTTGGATTTAAACCTTTCAATAATAAACCAATTTCTACTTTTGCTTAGCCACAGTGCTCAGGTGAGCGATGTGGTCCATTGGCCTCTTGTTTTATTTAATAATTGGGTGTATTATAGGGTTTGTGATGCACTAAATTTATGTCCTTATGCACTAAATTAATGTTCTAAACGAGATTGTCATGACTTGAAACTTGCGAGATAGGTTTTACCTTAATCAATTATAGATCAGGTTTGCATTTCGTTCTACTTCGTTGATTTTTGAAGGAATTATGGTATTTTTATAATTTTTTTTTATTTTTGGGTTCACAATAGGGTTCGTGATGCACTAAATTTATGTCGTGATGCACTACTTGAATTATGTTATAAACGAGATCATTATGATTTAAAACTTGCTGGATAGCTTTAAAGTGACAAATATAGATCAAGTTTGATTTTTGGGGGAATAAAATTGTTGTTCAACCATTTAAAATACGCTGTTTTGATCAAAGCATTTATGTGTGTCAAATGGCATTCAAAGACGTCATGAGTCTTTCATTGTAAAGCAGATCGACTTATATTCCAAGACATTTCATTCATATTCAGGTTATAACTGAAATGTCCATATTTAAGTAATATTTTTTCATACACAGGGTCTAATAAAATGACACCCTAAAGAGAAAACGGGAACCCGGTAGGGGACATGTATTGCTTATGCAATACTCTCAGAATGCTTGTTTTTCTTTTATTTTTCTACTCAGTTATACTTGTTCACCTAGAATTTCAAGAACAATGCAATTTCATAAAGCCAGCTCTCCTGTAACTTGACTGTTACAGTAGCTTATAATTTGATTGTAGATTTTCAGTATGCAATAAAATGACGTCATAATTGTATTCATTTACAAACAACGCGGAGTTTCCAGGAAAAGGGGTTTGGCGATAATAAATCGGAATTATTGCATTTTACGTTATTGAATTTTGCGTCGAAATCAACGCAGAATGTAATAACGCAAAATGTAACTGCACACCTTTCAGGATTATTACATTTTGCGTCAAGATCAACGCAAATTGTAATAAGCAGAATACATTTTGCGTTGAAATTAAGCAAAATGCCAGAAAGCATAATGTAACAGGCGTTAAATTAAAATTCTTTGTTACGCAGAAAATTTCATCTTTGAATTCTATAGGCCTATGTTTCCAACGATGACGTAATTATTAATTTAAAGTATACTTTAGATAGAAAAAAAAATCGCCGTGTCCATGATTCCAACGGCCATGCCACGTGAAAAAAAAAGAATTTTAATATGTGCAAGTTCTGGTCGTATGATTTATGAGAAACAACACATTAAATCAATTTTCATTAAAAAAATCTGAAATATTATTGAGTGCATTGTGGAAACGCACTTTGAAAAAGTTACGCATTATGAAAAATTTGTTCCAATTGCGATAAAACAGGGACAAAATCAACCCACTTTGAAATTTCATTTTTTTTCAAAGTGCGTTAAATTTAAGACCACACAACGCACCTTAAATGCCTTAAGAGTTCACAATAATATATTTTACCCTGGAGACACTAAACGCACTTTGAAAAAATATGTAAAAAAACCCAACAAAAATCCTGAATTTAGATTTTTGTAATGGAATGCATTGTTTTTTTTTTTTTTTGGTTCATCTACTGAAAAACATATGTATTGATTTACTACCGTCAGGAAGAGTAGAAGACGGGCAAAAGATCTCTCAGCCCAACCCTTTATCTTTCGACACACAGGCGTCGGTAACAAATAAAATGGGGAGGCGAGTAATAAACCTAGAAAAGGGTAAACACATTTTCAATGCCTATTTGATGTATATCTTTCCAGAATAAGGGAGGGGGCCTAACTCTCCTCCCCTTGCTTAGCCTTCGCCTGGTTTCGGTGCCTATGTTATTCCCTTAACATGTATACACTTAAAAATTCTAAGTGTTCACTTTAATAAATGTATTTATTTAAATACTACTTTATAGAAAGGCAAGATATCTTTCAAATTATTACAACAAATTAGTCTTCTCAACAACTGTATAAATAGAATAAGATATCACCGATGAAAACCAATGTTCCGTGACGAAGCGTAAAATCAATAAATCTATACTTTGCGGCTCATGTGTTGTGTAATTAGTTTCTTTTTATGATCATTATCAAATTTTAAAAACTGGTGTCTCTAAAATAACAAAAAAACATTTGCAAATGACCATTGATATAGAAGGGAGAACCGTTGGAATGTTGATATCTGGACCATCCTTGAACAACGTTTTACCCACCTTTATTTTAGTGTTTAATTGTCCATTATATTACTTTTCAAAATTAACAACCAGTATCAAAATCCATTTAAACACATTTTTCTATAGGCTGTGCGTCATTTTTTAACCGTCAATTTATCACAATTTGAAAGTTTTGGACAAAATTAAACGAAACCGGAAGTGACCTTGATCTTTGTCTTAAGCCGAAATTTTGCATCACACCAGGTTAAAATAGTGTTAAATTGTCCTGAAACAATCTTAGAAACATGAAAACAAACAATTTCAATGAAAATGATAAGAAATCGGTGTTCGTGACAGTCTAATATCAGCTCAAGCAGTCTGAATCATCTTAAAAGCGGTGCACTTACGTGCTAAACACCCTAGGATATTGAACAAAGGGCATCTGTGTGATGATACACTGTCAAATTCCCGGATCTCAATCCCTTTGAACACATTTGGGATTTTTATAAGGAATGTCAAAGCTCCCCCTCCCCCCCTCCACACATTTTCAACGGTATGGATAGATCTATGCAGTAGGTGTGACAGCCGCTTGGTCAATCTCCTATTCAAAGGGTACATGGTATCCAACAGTAAAGGATGTCCTTCAGTAATTAGAACGAGTGGTGGTCTTACTCCATAGAGAATATTTTATGTGTATTTTCATTTTGAGGGTACATCATTTCCTTGACACTTTGCTTAAATTTTGACGAGATACTAACAAGAAATTTACGCAGCATCAAACTGAAATATGCATCATTAACCATGAATGAAAGAATTTATTTATTGTGTGCATTTGTTTTTTAAAACTTAAAAAATGTTAAGTTAACACGTCGAATTTGGTTCAGTGTATATGCATTTACTGGTATGGCGTTGAAAATGTCAATGAATGAGCTAACTTTTAACAGATGAAAACTAGAAAATTTTAAGTACAGTAAAATGTATGAGGGAGATAGAATTTTCATTGTTTTGAAAAATCAAATTGCCCCTTTTTTCTTAAGAAAAATGCAATGATTTAAGTTGATCACTTTTAACCCCCTCTGCCTTACATCTCTTTTTTTGTTTTTTAAAGAAACGAATCGAAATAATGATACTTAACAATCATTTCACCCTTTTTTTCTTTAAGACCCATTTCCCAGTTATAACACTTTACCATAAAAAAGTTAGCCAACCAGGATCAACTACAACTGTCCAAACAGAACAAAATACCCCCGCAGGTTTTTACAGAGGTGCCAAATCGTGAAAATTTTATGGATCTAAACGGAGAGAGAAATGCTGAAACATTTTTAGTGCAATGTAATTATATTTTTTATGAATGAAACGAATGTGCAGCAAAATAAAAAAAATAAAGACTAAAGATACAGACATGACGCGAATTATGATTTTTTTTTTCTGTCAGTGACCTTAAACTTGCATAAATGACCTTGGTTCAAAGTCATGACACAACTTCAGGTCATAGGCAGTTTATGTGTAAAATGGGAACTCACCAAGTTTATCCATAAGACAGATATGGACTCGACATGAATTATGAATTTTTCCTGTCAGTGTCCTTGAACTTGTACAAATGACCTTGGCTCAAAGTCACGACACACCCTCAGTTCATAAGCAATCTTTTTGTAAATGAGGAACCCTCCAAGTTTATCTATAAGAAAAACATGGACCAGGCACAAATTATGCTTTTTTTCTTTCAGTTTCTTTAAACTTGCACAAATGACCTTAGGTCAAGGTCATGACACACGCTCAAAACATAAGCAATTTTTTTTGCTTAAGAAGGAACTTAACAAGTTTTTCCATAAGAAAAATATGCACCAAACATGATTTATGAACTTTTTATTTCAAATGACCTTGAACTCACACAGATGACCTTGCATCAAGGTCATGACACACTGTTAGGTCATGAGCAATCTTTGAAATAAGACTGACAAATTTTATCCATTAGTAAGATATGGACAGTACATGAATTATGATTTTTTTCTTTCAGTGACCTTGAACTTAAATGACCTTGGCTCAAGGTCATAACACACCCTGAGGTCATAACCAATCTTTGTGTGAAGTAGTAGATTAAGTTTTTCCATAATAAAGATATGTACCAAACATGAATTATAATATTTTTCTTTCAGTAACCTTGGACTTCCAAAGATGACCTTGGGTCAAAGTCATGACACACCTTTAAGTCATGAGCAGTCTTTGTGTGAAATAAAAACTTACCAAGTTTATCTATAAGAAAGATATGGACCGGACACGAATTATAAAAATTTTCTTCCATTGACCTTGAACTTGCCCAAATGACCTTGAATCAGTCATTAAATTTTCTTAGGTCATGAACAGTCTTTGTGTGAAATGGGAACTTAAGAAGTTTATCCATAAGAAAGATATTGACCAGATACGAATTATGAAATTTTTCTTTCAGTGACCTTGAACTTGCCCAAATGACCTTGGGTCAAGGTCATGACACACCCTTAGGTCATGAGCAAATTATGTGTGAAGTACTAGATTCTAATGTTCCTCTGTAAGAAAAATATGGACCGGACACGTTTGCAAAGACAGACGAAAGCTGATTCCTATATATACCCAAAACTTCTTTTTGGGGGGTATAATTATATATCATACCGATTATTGTAAGAATATTGATAAAGCTTTACATTTTTTCAAAGTGCGTCAATATGTTCAATATCAATGCACTTTGAAAAAAAAAATTTAAAGTGCGTTAGCTTGGTCCCAAATTAAACGCACTTTGAATTTTTTTTCCAAAGTGCGTTATTTTTTAAAGTGCGTTGTTACAGTAAAGGGGATCAGTTTACCACAACCGCTAGGTCCTGCAATGATCCCGGGTCATATCAGTTGTGTTATTATCATTTCCACTTTCATCATCATCGGTTATGAAGGAAACACAGGGCGGTTACACGCTATATTTGATTTTACATAATCACTATTTTTCGTACAAGTAAAATCAGATATAATACCATACAGGCCCCGTGTGGGACGAAACATAATCTGTTAAAGAAGAATAATCATTTATCAATTTGGGTACTTTCCTTGATTGCCTTATACGAAGCTTTTCTTAATTGAGAGATCAACATCTGGTTTATCAAGATCTCTGCTCCCTGACATTTTCCATTTTTTTTAATCATAGAAAACAGTTTGTCAGTTACCGATGTTGATTGTCTCTCATGACGTCAAAAAAAGGGAAGTAGCTATCTTGATAAACAACACGCGTTATTTTTTGCAATATTTAAGCAGGTAAATCAGAAAAACAAGGATGTTTAAAATTACACGAATATCGTGGCTCCCTCTTTTTAACTATTATTCATTTCCAATTGTATCTATCTCCTATGAACTTGACCTTTAACGTACCATGTATGGAGTAGTGGTATTTTATTCAACGACGGGATTCCTTGCAATACGGGAAAAATGAGACAAAAATGATGGGCGCGCTTAAGGGACTCCGACCCTCAGCCAGGAAGGACAACTCTTTAACTTTTCAACTCTTGAACTTCTCAGAAAGGTCTAATTAAAAGTTGAAATTTTTATCCCGTAAAAGCATTTTTTGATACCAATGTTTATTAAGAGCGTGTCTACGAGAAAACCATGCAGATATATAGAAAAATGCTCAGGTAGGCAGTCTCAAGAACAAAGTAATTTTTATTATTAACTTAAAGGACACCCACTGAGAGTCAGAAATATGTTGTTTATTTTTACATCGGTTGTTTCTATTTTTAGTAACAGCCAATAATCCATTTTGGTCAATATTCAAGGGAAAATGCAAAAAAGTTAGTGAAAAAACGATCATTTCTATATTTAAAAGTAAAAAAGAAAAATCAATATATAAAGTAAACGGCAATGTTTTCTCACACAATTGAGTCGTAAAATTAAGTTGGAATCAAAATTTTTGTAATACCCCTGTATAAAAGGCTGCCCCAAGAGCACAAATATTGGCATGGTGCCAAGAAATGATAATGATTCATTTTTTTGTCAATATTCAGGGATATATTTCTTAGAAAGTGACGCTTCTTTTTTCAAAATTTTGTTCATTTAAAAATCTCTAAGATATTATCTCAGAAATATATAAAATCCACCTTTGGACTCTCAAGGACATAAAAGTTACATCGTAATAAAATCATCTCAAATTCAAATATCATTAAAAAATGGTGATTTTATAAGTTTAACTTTTACAGTAATTTAAATGAATTTTGTGTAATAAACTTACAAATATAAACAATGAAAATTATTTTGAATTTTATACAAGCTATAAATTAATTTTCCCCTGCTTTTCATGTGAAAAAAACGTATTTTACAGTTATTGTAGATTTTATAAGAATTATCTCCCCTGTTGCACTCTTCTGTAGAGAAGGTAGATAATGATTATCATTATGAAGAGATGTCTGTCATTCAATCGTTTTAGGCATACATTATGTTTAGTTTTAAGAAAATGTGTTCTTCCTGTGAATTTAATTTGTTACATATACAGTGAAGTCGCCAATTCCGGGTCACGTCAGGGTCTTTCGTTGATATTTTGCAAATCTGTTCAATTT
>NW_026939874.1:0-94805 GCF_032062105.1 Saccostrea cuccullata
GCAAAAGTAGCTAAAGTTGGTAAGACTAATAAAGGTTGTTTTATGATTCTATTTTGTCTAGAAATGTACATCGATAATATCGTAGAAAATGCCCAGTCTGATCCACATCGCAGCATTAATTATTCAAGGTTATTGCAAAAACTGCAAGTAAGGGAATCCGGGAGAGATATTGAAGAGAAATTAAGAAATGGGATCCTGGAATGGCTAAAAAAGACTAGTTATCAATTACTGATCACAGGCCTACTCAATGCTTTGGGGGAGACAGGATTTTCATGTACCAAAGGTAATATTTCCATGATGGACACGCATTCTATTGCTGCTGATAAGATTGATAGATGAATCAAATGCTTTATAGGAAATATAGGATTTTTAGCTCTTCTGAGCCAAAGGATCAAAGTAATCAATTACTGATCACAGGCCTACCAAATTTATCAAAGGATATCCTTGCCCAAGGCTACCATTTGTACTACAATTTGGGACCCTAAAACAAGGGGAGATAATCAGGAAAACAAAACCAAAAGTACTGGCTGCTAAAAAATTTTCTTCTCCAGAACCACCAGGCAGATTTTCACCAAATTTACATACAAGGATCAGGATATGGAAGATAAAAAATTGTTCAAGGCATTCTTCAAAGTTGACCTAAATTTACAATTAATAAAAATGTTTATATTTTGTACTAGAAGGACCAGGATCATCAAAAGGACTTCACATCATGTTAACTGAAAAGTTACCTCTTTTTAAATTTTGCAGGCATTTGTTTTCAAATTGATTTGAAGGCATATTTTGGATACTTTAAGGCCTATGATGGAGCATTCAACTTATTGCTGCTGATAACACTGAGAGGGTTAGAATCATCAAATGTTAGTTGCTGCATCTTTATAGGCATTTGTTTTCAAAATAAAAGGCATATTTTGACATCACTTGGTCAGCAGATGCATCTTTATGTTGACCATAATGTAGGTCACATTGACGTACTTTCGACATTTTATGGCTATATTTATGTATCTTACGTATTTATTGGCTTAGAATCATCAAACTTTGTGAGTTGATGCATCTTGGGTTTTCGGAGATGACGAGCAAAAATTAGGTCACAGTGACCTACTTTTGACATTTTATGGCTTATTTAAGTATCTTAGGTATTTATGCTTAGAATCATCAGTTGATGCATTTTGGGTTTTCGGAGAGTGTTGACCAAAAAAGGTCACGGTGACCTAGACATTTTATGCTTATTTAAACTTAAGTTCATGTAAAAAGTATTATTGTTTTAATAACCTAGAATCTCAGACTTTGTTAGTTGATACCTCTTGGGTTTTTAAGAGAGAACTTAATTCACTCTGAAAAATCACATATTTATGTATTATACGTATTTATGTGGCTTAGAATAATCAAACTTTGTCAGTTGATGCATTTGGGTTTTCGGAGAACGGTCACGGTGACCTACATTGACATTTTAAAGCTATATTTAACACGGGCTTTAAGTTGATGCATTTGGGTTTTCTTAATGTGTGTCAAGGTGAATTTTGAATATCTCTAATTCATTGATTGTTTATTGTTTTAATAACCTTCCTGTTTTTTAATAGCTTTATTAAAATATTTTTAATTCACTCAAATGAAAATATAAAGGCTTCAAATACACCGTTCAAGGCCCTTGGGCCTCTTGTTCTGTACATCATATAGTCGTACATTATCTATCTGAACATTTATGCATGTTTCAGCAATTTAGTGCTTATATCATTCATAAAAAGATTTATCTCAAAGAGAGAACTTAATTGCTGATCACATGTTTTGTTGGAAATAAGACACATTATTTCCTATGTAGCTTGTAACACGGGCTTTAATTGGTTACAAAATTGGGTGTAAATTTTGTTATTGATTGTTTATTGTTTTAATAACCTTCTGAAGAATTTTTCACTCAAATGAAAATATCACCATTTGTCGGTTAAGGGCTGTAAATATTACAGTCCCAGAAATGTTCTACTTTCCATTTTTCCGTTCGCTCACCGTTTGTTCAGCGTTCGTTCACCGTTCGTTCAGCGTGCGTTCACCGTTCGCTCTTCATTCACAGTATCGCGTTCACCATTCACAAAACGTTCACCGTTCACTCTTCTTTACGTTTACTTTGCGTTTATAGTTCACTTATCGTTCAGTCTTCATTGTCATTCGGAACTCCGAAGTGGAAGGACATATCTTTTTGATGGTAAGGATTTTCATGTTTTTTAATTAAATAACTTAGAGACCGTGTTTGAAGAATAATTATTTCATTGCAAAAATTATCTATGATACTTATATTTCTATTATTATAAGTCAACTGTTACTTATTTCATTAAATTTCCCTGGAAAAAAATATATTAAGTACCTACATATATGTAGAACGATGCTAAAAAATTAACCTAAAAAAGGGCAATGTACAAATGCTTCACGCACGGCATCAATTTGTTGTAATTTTAAAGAGGACAAATTATTAATGGATGTATAATAATTAATTCAAGTCTTTTACAGTACAGGAATGCATAAAATAATTATTTCTACAGTAACAAGTATTTTAACTACATTTAGGTTTGAGAATTTTAAACAGTACTGCAAATATTCAGTTAATTAAATATCTTAGAGGTAATTAAATTGATGGTTTGGTTTTAAATTTTAGAAAAGGCCAACTGTTTAAAATAGTCTATTATTAGAGAAGGAAAATTCCATCCTTCACTGTACCTAAACATATATTTAAGTATATGTTTACCATTCAGTATAATTAAGACCAACCCCCCCCCCCCCTCGGTTCCTTTTCTTCCCCCCCCCCCAAAAAAAAAATCTTATTGAGTTTTTTCAGTATATTTTGATTAATATTTAATTTGTATTGTAACACAAGAAAATCAGTCTTAAAACCAACATCTAACAGTCATTTAACAAAAGTATTTTAGAATAAACTTGTGCCGACAGTAGTATATAATATTGGCAGGGAATATGTTTCAAATTCAATTTAAAACATAATCCTTCCAAGTATATATTCGAATTATTTATTTTTTCTGCAGGAATGCAGAAATCAGATCTAGAAATAATAGGGGAAAATATTAAAACTTCTTGGAATACTAAGTGACTATTTGCCTTCGGCGTGTTCGGTGAAACGCGATTTCCACACCTCCACAGTGTCGAATTATTTTGATTGACAGGACAAGCACGCTACTAGCACGGACTTCCTTTGAACTGTGTGAACTAGATGATTGAAAATAAAAGCCAATGATCATTGTCAAATGGATTTGCTAATCTATGACAAAAGATTATCTTTACTGCTTGGAATATTTAGGAAAAATAATAAGAATTTTTATTTGATACAACAGATCTCTGAGAAGCGAGGGGGTTATCTCTCTCTCTCTCTCTCTCTCTCTCTCTCTCTCTCTCTCTCTCTCTCTCGCGTACATTTCTCTGTTTAATAAAAACTATGACATCACATTACTTATTTATTTTTGAAAATTTAATCTATTACAAATGATTTGAATGTCTCCTTCCAACATCTTGACCGAGAATACCCCGGTAATCATGGCCGGGAAATGTCTACAGATGCATGAAGAAGTTAGCTAAAATAATCGTCATAAAAGAATACAAAAGGCATATCATTTAATATAGAATATTTTGCATTAGAATTAAAAAAAAACGAGTTTTTATGCAATACGATAACAGTCAATGTCAACAGATAATTGTGAATTTAAAAAATCCGTTATTTTACTCAGAATCGCTTTGGCACGGAAATACATGTATGGTTGTTTCAACCGCTTAGAATTCATTCTATAAGTAGTAGTTTTACCTTCAGAATAAGCATATACACTATATAAATAGATTAATTTCATATTTAATCTACACGCGTTCGGAAACAAATACACATGCTTTACGGCAAATAAAATCGTGTTATAAAAAAATCGACTTAAAACATAGGTACATGTACAGAACAATAATTTTATTTATTTATTTATTTATCTATTGTTTTTTTTTTTATATTTAAGCACCTGAAATTAGAATTTTAGAATAATAGAATAATTTCAATGCAAGGAAAAGATCGGAGGCATTCCGAATAAATCGTTCATCTTGCGTTCACCATTCGTTCACAGTTCACTTTGCGCTCGCGTTCGCGTTCTACGTTCACTCACCGTTCACACATCGTTCACCAAGTTGCGTTCAGCGTTCGCATATCGTTCACCCACCGTTCGCTCTGCGTTCGTTCACCGTTCGTTCAGCGTTCATTCACCGTTCAGGTGGGAAAGTAGAACGTTTCAGGGACTGTAATCTATAATTGCCACTTACGGCCATTGAGAATTGTGGGATCTTTTTCGTGCCAGCATCTACAAAATTGAATGCACACTATGTATTGAATCTTTCACATAAGTATAATATTTTCTGACCCTGTAGTTTTTGCGTAGAAGATTTTGAAAGAATTGGCTGTTTGTTATCTCCATATATTTCAATAAAAGAAAATTGATTACCTTCTGTAACACATGATCTGATTAGAACTGAATATACACTTTACAGTGAATCTTTCACATAATTTTCAACGATTCTGAAAATTTTAAAAGATGTCTTCAAGTTTTTTTCCTAATTCTTAACTACTTTCCTTGAAAGAGGACATGGCCATTAATTTGAACAAACTTTTCTACCCATCTTCCCAAGTCAAGAGTTCTGATCCGCTCCGCTCCATATAAGCCCTTGACTGAATAACAAAGTTTTTGGAGATTGTCGACCTGAAAGTAGGTCACAGTGACCTACTTTCGACATTGATGGCTATATTCAAGTATCTCAGGCACTTAATGGCTTAAAATAATTAAACTTTGTCAGTCGAGGCATCAGATTTTTGGAGAATGTCGATCAAAAAGTAGATCGTGGTGACCTACTCTTGATTATCTCAGGTACTTATTAGCTTAGATTCATCCAAATTTGTCAATTTAACATCTTGGGTTTTCTGAGAACATCAACCAAAAACTACTTTTGACATTTATTCAGAATCATCAAACTCTGTCAATTAATGTTTCTTGAGTCAGCAGAAAATTTCAATCAAAATGTGGGTCACTGTGACCTACTTATGGTATTTTATAATTATATTATAATATCTTCAATCTTAACTGGCTAAATATTATAAAACTTTGTCAGTTGATGCATTTTGCATACTGCATACTGTATTTTTTTAGGTTTAATTTACTTAGGGTGTGATATTGATCCGCATCACCCCTGCAGGGCTGAAATGACTATTGTGACCACAGGCATATCACATACTAAGTATGCAAAAATTCTGTATTTATTACGATTTACAAAGTATGTAATAAAGAGCAATAAATAGTTCCCTTATGTGTTTAAATATACTGGACTATCAAATAGTCAAACGAATTTTACATAAGAATATAAGAACATTATCAAATCTGTGACTCAAAATCAGCAAAGCAATGATTAGTGATACCGGTATTGATATGGAAGCATCGTCTTACGACATGTACCGATGAACGACAACCACAGTGAACTTAGGTAGACTATAGTGAAAATCTACCCAAAATGAATGAATAATTTACCCTAGTAAACTCTGTTTCTATAAAAATACTAGTGTTATATGTTTTTTCAGGGTAACTTGTAAAACTGTTATCCCGCAAAAACAGTGGCTTGCTGAGATGAAGTCAAGGTCGACAAAGGTGTTCAAGGGATAACAATATCTCATACTTATATTACCGTAAAAATATGTTATATCTTTTGTTAGTATACTGAATGTATTTAGAATGTATTTAAATGAAAAAAATCAAAATGAGCCTAATGCGCAGACATCGTTTTTATACTGTAATACTTTGTCCTGCAAAGTCAACTGTTGCTATGTAATGTTACTCGGAAGGCGTGGTTTACAAATTGTTTAAATTGTTTTAACATGAAAATATACCAAATATACTTTTTTTCATTTTCATGTGTAAAGAGGGTTGTAATTTCCAGAAACATTTTCCATGGACACAGCGGAATTTTCTTGAATAATATACTTCTTTTCACGTAGATAAACCACATTACTTACTATTACATCTCCTAATCATTGTTATTTTTTTGTAGAGAAAATTGTGAAATTTGTCGAGGACAACCCTATTTATGTATATTTTGGTCGCACAAGAGAACACGTTAACTATGAACCCTATCGTTTGAGATATGACATTCCATTCTACAGCAAACAGGAAGAAGATGACGTTGCTTTATTAGAAGTTAACTGCACAGATTTACCAAAGCCATTTATTTTGGACATATCTCGCAAGCGACCAGAAAATGTTACCATTATTGGTCACCCAGCCTCCCATGGCAATGAACAGATAATTGACAGAAAATGCCCTTTGATTTCGGAATATGACGCTTTTCAAATCTACTGTGAAGCACTTTCGTGGTGGCAGAGTAAATTGGAGAATGATAAAATTAAAAAAGCTTATGATTTCGACAAGAGGCTAAAGGTAAAGGTACTGTTCCACTGCTCAGAATCCACAACTCATGGTGCCTCGGGTGGCCCTGGAATCAATGATTTAGACGTAGGCTCACCAAAAGTGTATTTAATGCTCCAAGAGGGAATCCCGGGTTTTGTGCATGATAAATCGATAAAAGAAATATTGAGGACGTGCCCTAAAGAATGCCTTGTTGAGAGTGGGATCAGCATGTCCAGGGTCTATGAACTTTTAAGCAGTATACAACAATTGAAAGTATTGCGAGATAACATTTTTCACACATAAATATGTCTGTGTTTATGGTTTTATCTCATCTATTGATGAATGATAAAAATGTATCGTTATCAGAATCAGGAAACAAGAATGGATGATTTGTGAATATGTAATTCTAAATTGGAGAAAGAGTGGCGTTCGACCAAATAAAATAATAACTTATCGGTGGTTATCGGGACAAAGCTGCGTTTCACTTAAAAAATTGCACGGCTAACTGAAATAAATGTTAAAGACACTTGAAATAATTGAAACAAGTTGTAGAATTGTACAAAAATGACTCAAATCAATTAATGCCCTCTTCACACGGAGAGTTAAATTCGCAGTATATGAATGCGAAGTAAACTAATTCAAATTAAATTGCGTTCACACGACAGCTAATGTGAAGTAAACTTATGAGAATGAAGTTTTATTTCTACAAAAAAGCCCGCTGTTTTTAGTAAGGCTATTATGATATCATTTGTAAATCACGTCGTGTATGCAGAGCTATCAAATAGATATCATAATCATAGAGGCTACTATTAGTAATGTGTGTCTACATAATGAATTTATCCTGTCGAACATATTTTGATAAAGCTTATTTAACTTAGCAAATCGTTTACATTTTGACATTGATTAATGGTAATATGACGTCAGTAATTAGGTGCTTTGTGTGTTCAAATGAAAACAACAATGGTCTGTGTAGTATGGCATTTGGAGGGGGCATATTGATTTGAGGTGTGGTTGGTAGGTCATTTGGAGGGGGCTAATTAGCAGTATGAGGTAGGTGGACATCATAACATCGTTTCATGCAGTATTCTTCTCAACAAGTGAAATGTCACGATTTTTATCAGAGGCAGGATAAAGGTATCCATTTAGTGATAAACATACCTTTCCTTTATTTTTGAACCATATACAGCACTGTTACCTATATCTAACCACCAACATGTGCCCTTTGACTTCATTCTGGCCTTACGCAAATTTAATTTGAATTAGCTTCGCTCAGCGTTCACATGGAGCTAATGAGCAGTACTTTAATGTGCAGTTAATTAATTCAATTGTACTAATTCGCATTAAGTTCTCCGTGTGAGCAGGGCAATAAGTTTCTAAAAAATATTTGTAAACGGAACACGTAAGGAATTTCTGTTAATGATGTCAAATAAAATTAAATAATTCAATGCCCTTTTCACAAGGAGCGTTTAATTCACAGTTATAAATGTAAAGTGAAGTAATGCGCACCAAACTATTAATTAGATTGGGACAGCTAATGCGAAGTAAACTAATGCGAATTAAAATTTTATTTCTACAGTCAGTCTCGGTAAGGCTAATTTGACGTCATTTGTAAATCACCTCACCTTTTGCAGAAGATGATCCATTAGACATAATGGCAAAGTGTACGTACACAATTTTAGTGATTAACACGATTTTTCTTTGTTTTTCAATCAAAAAATAGCACAAGTACTTACATTGTATAGCTGAAAACCGACATGTGGCATTTGACTTTATTTTGTCATTACGCATGCCCCCAAATTTAATACGTATTAGCTTTGGTAACACGAAGTAATTTAATGCGCAGTAAATCAATTCGAATCAAATTAATTGGCATTGCATTCTGAACTTGAACGAATTAAACTCTGCATGTGAACAGGACAATCATTTACATTAAAACACGTGATGGCATGTTTACATTCACCATGTTCTTGTTATTAGATAAGTTTTATTTTTATGTAATTTATGCATTCAAGAAACATGGACTTGAATTTAAAATATCGATTTACCACAAAACAATAATATGTTGTTCATAATGAAAACTTGCTTATATGTAAGTATGGAACATACAATTATGGCCATTTTTTATATAGTAATTCCCCCCTTCAAAGAAAAGAGGGCATTTTGCTTAGCTGCTGTCTGTCGGCTTATCGGTCGGTCCATTTAGTTTCCGTTTATTTTCTTCACAATCGTTGCACCTACTGAAATGAAATTTGGTATACAGGTATAATATCAGATGAATATCTAGATTAAGTTCTGTTTTGGATACGATTGCACCATTTTTGACAGAGTTATGTCCCTTGAACTTAGAAAAATTCCAATTATTTTCAGTTTCCATACATTTTCTCAGTAAAGGCTGCACATATTGAAATGGAATTAAGTATACAGGAATTTCAGATGAATATCTAGGCCAAGTTCTGTTTTTGGTACGAATGCACAATAATTGACAGAGTTATGCCCCTTGGACTTGCATTTTCCATTTTCTTTGGAGAGGTTGCAAAAATTGACATGGAATTTAGTATGCAGATTAGTCAGATGAATATTTAGGGTAAGTTTTGTTTTGGGTAAGATCACACCATAATTGACAGAGTTATGTCCTTTGGACTTGCATTTCCATTTTCTTTGGATAGATTGCACACATTGACATGGACTTTAGTTTGCAGATTAGTCAGATAAATATCTACGCCAAGTTCTGTTTTGGGTACGATCGCACCATAAATGACAGAGTTATGTCCCTTGGACTTAGAAATGTTCCAATTAATTGCAGTTTCCGTTCATTTTCTTCACAAGCATTGCACAAACTGCAATGAAATTTGGATTACAGGTATATTAGATGAATATATAGGTCAAGTTGAACTTGGAATATTTCCTATTAATCGCAGTTTCCGTTCCTTTTCTTTAGAGAGGTTGCACATATTGAAATGGAATTTAGTATACAGGTATATCAGATGAATATCTAGGCCAAGTTCTATTTTGAATACGATCGCACCATATTTGACAGAGTTATGCCCCTTGAACTTAGAAAAATTCAAATTATTTGCAGTTTACGTTCATTTTCTTCGGAGAGGTTGCACATATTGAAATTGAATTTAGTACACAAATTATGATGAATACGTGTAACTTGGTCAAGTTATGCTTTGGGTATGATCGCATCAGTTTTGACAGAGTTCAGCGCTTTTCTACTTTGAAAAATTCGATTTGTGGGGGAAGGGGGGATTAGTGTTTTCGAAAAATCTCTTGTTATTTATAATTTAAATAAAACAACCATTATGTATTTAATTTCACTTATGTGTTGAATGCTGTTTATTTTCTTTTGTCGTCTAAATGTAAGTAAGTAGATGTTCCATTTTATTGTTCAAACTCAATGTTGAATGGCACAATGAGCCTATGTTCGTCAATCACATTTGGTAGCATAATTATTTTTGTAGTGCCATATTTTTACTGTATACCTACTGTTTATATATATTTTGCAAATATTTTTTTATCTGTAAATTTAGGGGATAGGTATATTGATATGTATTTGTGCGATTACCTTTTGATCTGATCCCCTTTTATATGATGTATATATTTTTTCTTATTTCGTCATTTTAACAAATGATATATTTCATCTCAACAATGGTGCTGATTTAATTTGATTATATCTTAGCAAAAACAGAAGTGCAGTGAGGTTGTGCAGCATGAGGAAATATAAATCTTTATTTTTTTCTTCGTATTAAAGTGAGTTAAGCTATTGTCAGTGAGTTTACATAAATTTACATACTCACGTTTTCATAGTTTTTATCTTTCGTCGTCGCTCGTTGTGCGTCGTGTGTTAACATTTAAACATTTTCAGCTTCTTTTCTAAAAGCACTGAACCAATTTCAACAAATTTTAGCATATAGCATCAATTTTTGGTAAAGGGGAATTATAATTAATTTTATGACACACCCCCCTGGACCTATAGGTGGGGGTGAAAATCACTTACAGTCATGATATCTTTCAAAAGAAATTCTTTATTCTTAGACATAGAGCAGCCAAACTGTTGGCATCATTGTAATCAGCATTAAGCCCTCTGGTGTTAGGGCGAGGCTCTAATGATTATATTTTGAAAATGCATAAATATTTTGAAAATTTTCTACTCTGCTCCTGGGTATTAAACCAATAAACTATGTACATAATCTTGATGAAAAAGGTTGTCTTTTCCAAAATTGTGATGTTCATGGCACCTGTTTCAGGTGTTCTGGTGTTAGGGCGTGGCTTTATAAATTATGTAGTTAAAATGCATTAATTATTTGAAAATCTTCTCCTCCGCTTCTGGGTATTAAATCAATAAACCCTGTGCATTGGTATGACGAAGAAGGGTTCCTCTTCCAATATCGTCAATTTTTAAGGTCCCTGGGTCAGGGGTTTTGGTGATATGGCTGGGCTCTACTTAGTATTTAGTAAAAATGCATTATTTCTTTGACAAAAATTATCTTTTTTGTTACTGGTGTGTTATCCTGATTATCTAGTCTCATACATATATAGTTATGATGAGCAAACTTGAATAAGGGTGCTTCTTCTAGAAATGTGAATTTCAAGTCCTTTGGGCATGAGTACGGAGGGTCTTATGATAATATATTGAAAATGAATAAATAGCTTGAAATATGTGTTTTGTTAGTATTAATCGAACATTTATGATGAACAAGGGTGCCTTTTCCAAAAATTGTTAACTGTGTGGCGGCCACAGGGTCAGGGATATCTGTGGTGTAGGGCACATACTGAATAAATTAAAGTGGAAATGCTAATTTCCTTTGTTCCTCTGCTCTGTCCTTGGATATTATTTAATCATCATATGGGATTTGTTATTGTATTAGTGTGCGAATATTTACTTATAAATACCTTAAGGCATATATCAGGTGTTCTGGAAGTCGATATTACTATTTTGGTTTTTAAAAGTCATGGATTTGAAAGGTAGAATAATTTTTTTTTTGGGGGGGGGTGACTGGGTTAGATTTTTTCCCGCTTAAGTCTGGTCATTCTTTATTCAATAGTTGATCAGACTAGAGATTTCCTTCTCTGATAATTATGTCACTACATGTAATATTATTTCATATTTAAATTGGTTATCCTATAGTATGCAAAAAGTGTCACTTACTGTGGTAAATGAATGAACTAGAGCGAAAGCGAAAGTTTTTTAACATGTGTAATAATTATTAAATACAAGATCTGAATGAAATATTTCACAGAAGTGATATGATGTTAATCAAGTTATATGATGTTATGATGAACAAAGATATACAGTATTTGACGATATTGTTTAAGGTGAGCAATTGATTTATTTTCATAGAGGTAATTTTTTCAAATATAATTTATTAGATTACAGATCACCATCCATATAAAACACTTATATCATACAATTCGAGGGAAATTCTTTTCCAAGATAATTTTTAAATAAAATTATTCATATTTTTTTTATATTTTCAAATTAAGCAATCAAATATAAATTTTTAAACTTCAATATTGTTGTTTATATATTTTGATTCTCAGTAGAATTTTCTGATGAGTTAAAGATTTATATATATATTTCTTTTCATAACCATTGATTCAATGTGATAAAATATAACGATGATGCTCTAATAATTATATTTCAACCAAATTAATGAACATAAAATTTGATATATTTGCATTCTTGTTATTGTTGCAGTCCTGTTTACTCTGACGATATTGCCAAATTTTTTACGGATTTTGAGTCCAAATTATAAAATGTTTCGGAAAAAGACATCAATTTGGTTTTCGCAATTCTTGATTAAGTCATCATTTTGACTTACTCAAACCTCATATAGTGTCAATTCTCAAGGACGTTCTTTACCAATTAAAAAGGATTTTTTAGCATAAAGTGTCATATTGAGCTAGCTGTCTGAAGCTTGTGTTTAACGTTTGTTAATCGCGAAAATTTGAAAGATTTCAAACACTTAAGTGTGACGTAGGGGTTTCCAAAGGTTGGAGTTCTTATTAAAATTTTTGAAAATGTAGTTGCTGAGGAAAAAAATATATTCCAATTATTATGTAATATATGTACCTGGTATCGATGGAAAGTAAAATCTTACTTCACGCATTTCTAATGCGATCAGTTGCAATATAACCAACGTATTGTGTATTGATTTTTAAATCAAAAGAGACTATTTCTGGTTATGCATTTGATACAAACTTTTTCAACACACACATGGTAAGTTGAACCGATAGAGGCAATGATTAAAATTTTAATGTGATTCCAAGAGCAATTTATTTTTTAAATTTTATAGTCTAATGACATTACTATTTAATACTACTAGATTTTCACCAAACTTACATACAAAATGCAAGGATTGTCGTTTAGCGACGATTTTTGTTTTGACTTTTCAAGTGCCGGTAGAGCGAAAACGCTGATTGAAAACATGTTTGCCGACTGAAATTTGTTTTACTCTCAACTAACCTTAAGTATTCTGAGATCCACATTAGTCTGCATCATTTACATCTTATCCACACAAATTTGGACTTGAAAATGTGTTTGGTTAATGATGCATGGATAAAACCAAAACAGATTATGGTTTTAAATATTCTCTCCAACAATTACACTGACCCTGATTACAAATAATGAGATAAATTCTTTTACGCTTCTTCATAATTTGAATATCTTATTATATATGTTATACACTATTACAGATGTCTAATTTAGGCAGAAAAGAATTTAAGTGCACAAAGTGGAAATGCTTCACTGAAGGTGAAATACTTTTAGCCCATGAAATGAGAGATCATGGAAATGAAGAAAAGCAATTTAAATGCACATATTTGAAAATTCTTTTAATGTCAAATCAAATACAAAGAGACATGACCGTGCAGTTCATATGCAAATCAAGTCATTTCAATGTGTGATATGAATATCAAAGAGTTACATCTTTTTTTGGAGCCACGACAAAAAGTTTCTTTAGGAGAGACACTTCAAAGGTCAATATATTTGGGCGTTCAAAGTTTGCTTAGAATGCGCATCATATATGTTCACAATTTGCATATTCATGCAATTTAAGTGATCACAAAAAGAGATGCAGTGTTACAACGCGAAATGTAATAACAACGCGAAATGTAGTAAACCTGGATTATTACACATTGCGTTATTACATTTTGCTGACAAAGAGTTGGTAACGCAAAATGTAATAACACGATTTTTAGATTATTACATTTTGCGTATATTTTTACATTTTGAAAGAGATCAACGCAAAATATAATAATGAGCTTTTTCGTTGTAACATTTTGCGATATTTTATTTTTGCACTGAAGACAACGCAAAATGTAATAAAACAAAATGTAGTTATTTTTTTTGATTGCGTTTGACAAAAAAGATCATAAAATTAATTCAAAATATACGTATAACCAACATGGGAGACACGCTGTACAAAATATTTAGAACTTAAACAACGTTAGGGCTTTTACGGACATAAATACATCAAAATGTATCGTTTTTTTCACTCTGACTTTAGTTATATGAATTTTCTGTGCTAAATTGATTAAAGCATTAAAATTTAACTGATGATTGGCATATTTTTAATAGTCTAATGAAAAAACTATATGCGGTATATTGTTATATGTTGCAGTCCTGTTTACTCAGACGATATTGCCAATTTTTTTTTACGGATTTTGAGTCCAAATTACGGAAATCGGAAACCTGTTCGTTTGGTTTTCGCAATAAATTGTATGAGAAATATAAACGCAGAAAATATATAGTGTCAAAGCAGACTTCTTTATTCACTAAAATTTTTGCATTTCATATTGAGCTAGCTGTCTGAAGATTGTGTATAACTTTGTTAAGAAAAGAAAGATTTCAAACACTTAATTGACGTAATTTCAAAACAATTTTATTAAACCATGTTTTGAAAATTTAGTTGTTCTAGTAATATATGTAAAATCGATGGAAAGTGAAATCTTTGTTCACGCCTGCTAAACAGTTGCACAACCATATGTGTATAGAAATCAAAAGAGATCGATTTCTGGTTACATTTATACAAACTTTTTCAACACACACATGGTAAGTTGAACCAAAAGAGGCAATGATTAAAATTACAATTGATTCCTGTAAATTTATTTTTCTTTTATTTTAGTCTAAAAAATGCAAATTGTCGTTTAGCGATGATTTTTGTTTGACGTCAAGCAATGGCGTCAAAACTTATGAAAACATGTTTGCCACTGAAATTGAAGTTTTACATCTCATACTAACCTTAAGTATTAAGAACTTCCACATTAGTCTGCAATATATCTTATCCACACAAATTTGGACTTGAAAATGTGTTTGGCAAATATTGGTTAAAACCAAAACAGATTATGGTTTTAAATATTCTCTCCAACAATTAACACAAAATTTAATTAAATTCTTTTAAGATTCCATAATTTGAAAATCATTATTAGCTCTTGATATGCATATTTGGCATGTGTAGGCATTGAAAAGTTAACAAAAGAAATGTGTATGTGTGTGTCTTTTAGCCCATGAAAGGAGATCATGGAAATGAAGAAAAACAATTTAAATGCACATATTGTTCTTTTAATGTCAAATGAAATACAAAGAGACATTCATGCAAACAAGTCATTTTATGTGTGATATGTCCAGGTACATTCGCCACGAAAGTTTCTTTGAAGAGACATCAAAGGTCAATGCTGGGCGTTCAAATTTGCATGGAACAGTATTGTATCACAATTGTCAATAAACCCCTTCCGTTATATATTTACACCTGCCAATAGAAATAAATAGGTTTTCTTTTAGATTCATTGCATTTGTTTACATAAAAAAAAACAAAAGTACACTGGTCAATATCCCCAACAATCCCATCTACACACGCGTGTTTCTAATTTACACCTATTATTTGAATACATTTATTAATCTGATTTTAAATACATGTACATGTTGCTTATTAAATCCATTAAATAATAAATTCATTAATTGTAAGAAATTGCATATATCATTTTTTTTTCTTTTGTTTTATTTCCTCTTCATCGGCCACTACTCTATTAAAAATTGTACTCAATCTGGCTGACCAAAGAGTGTGTTATTACATTTTGCGTTGATTTTTTTATCTCGACGCAAAATGTAACAACGCAAAATGTAATAATGCAAAAATCATGTTATTACATTTTGCGTTATTACATATTGCGTTGATCTCGCCGCAAATTGTAATAACGCAAAATGTAATATTCCTCAAATGTGTGTTGTTACATTTTGCGACTACATTCTGCGTTGATTTCGACGCTAAATGTAATAACGCAAAATGTAATAATCCATGTTTATTACATTTCGCGTTGTTATTACATTTCGCGTTGTAACAATGCAGCCTAACCAAATCTGCAGAGCCACCACAGAACAAATGAGATATATGTCAGAACACATTTACTACACTCAGGGCGTCACTCCAGGTATAGTCACGGAGACAGCAGCTTCAAGTGCGAAAAATGTGGGAAGTCCTACCAATACCCATCATCTTTGAAGATTCACAAAGACAAATATCACAGTGACTAACTGTTTAGAACAAAACAAACTCATGCATTCAATTTCATTTAATATTTCATTAAAAATGTTCATTTATTTTTTTGATATGTTTAACCCTACTGTCTAGATCGACTTTTTTGTAGATGAAGAAAACAATTTTAAGTTTTAACTAAAATGCACAATATTCATTAAAGATTGGTTCTGCTGTATTAAACTTCATCTAAATTCAGCCCAAGTCTTTTTGAAGGTAGTATTTTTGCCTCATTAATGCGGGACCCATATTGCTGACGTATCGGTTGGTCCCCACGAGCCGGCGCATTGATTTCCGAAAATTGGAATGGTTTGTCCTGATGCTGACATCTAGCAAAGTCGGCTTTATCAAAGAAATGATCCCTGCAAAAAAGAATAATAACTTAAGCTTGATTGCGATGTTAATAATTTTCTCCCTTTCTCTTTCCTTTCTTCCTTTCTGTGAGAAAGAGAGAGAGAGGGTGTGTGTGTGTGTGTGAGGACTTGTGTAAAGGAGGGTGCATTCGAAGAGCGTATGTCAGGGTGAGTGAGAATGTGTGTGTGTATGTATGAAAACTAACTTTGGTTGTATGCAACTGATCAGATTGGTAGCTCGGCGTCACGTCTGCATGTTCCACTGTGATCAAATATGGATGATTGCTCCGGAAGAGAAGGAATGTGCTGCATTGGGTAGGCTGTGAATGTCTTAGTTTTGACAAAAAAGACCCGATTCGAGGAAAAGAGAACATTATATTTATGACAATGTAAATCCATAAATCCTTGCTTCTTGGAAACAGTTCAAGTTCTGCAGTTTATTATGTCATTTTTTTTTATTGTTTTGTAGCAATTGATCAAAGCAATAAAATCATACAAAGGTTTTCATTCATGTCTGTTTATGAACATAATCATGTCATATAATTTCTAAATAATCGTGTACATACTTACCATCCTTCATTTTCATCGCCGTTACCATTGTAAAATCTGTTATGTATTTTTCCACTCCACTCGTTGACAATATTCCTTGCCCCTAGGGATCCATCTCTTGCATTGTAGAGAAGAATGATTCAGAACACAGGGTGTTGGCAGCTCTAACGCAGTAGGTACCTTTCTTGGGAATGACATAAAGGTATAACTTAGCTTCCATACTGGTTCTGAGGCCTTCATAAACAGTGATAAAGTATATATGACAACCCTTTAATTCTTGCCCCGTACGGAGGAAATTCACCAAAGTTTACTCCCTCATCAAGCCATTTAATAAGTGCCATGCGATATCTACATCTTTCTAAAGCACTTATGCCTGGTTGATCGTCTGCAATATACAGAGCCTCCCTTATAACGTTGCAAAAGTTTACCTCATTGATATCATGATTCTGCAACATGACAGATTCAACTACTTGCTAAACATATTTCTTGCCAGAGCTTCCTTCATTTGGTCCACAATCTTTCCCTCCTCTGATACTTCCAATAAAGTAGGTTTTAAAATATTTGGGTTTGAATTTGAGACTTTCTTCCATGCTTTTTTTTTTAATTCCATCTACTTTATCAACACAGACTGCTTTTCTCAGATTGCTACCTAAATGCGTCTTATCGTAGGCAAAAACCTCAAATTCACCTTCCTGATTACCCATAATCTTTATTTCAGGAAGGACATGAGCGGTGCTGTACCATAATTGCAACCGGTCAGACCAAATGAACTGACAAAATACAATGTTTAACACTTGCTTTGGATATTTCTTCATCATAATAGCACGCCTTGCTATGTCTTTCAGTGACAAGACACGTCCTTTTCTTCTGCGTCTATTCATCTTTTGAAAATGAAAATTTAACGAAAAAAATTGCTTCTAAAATGGGTGTTTTGTCAAGATTAAGATCATTCATGTCCTCTGAGTTATTGTTAAAATTTTTTAATACAATTGTTTTCCCCCATTTCAATTATTGTTGTACTGTTTGGGGCAATATGAAAAACGAAGAAGGTCTTAGCAAACTATGTAAACTCCAAAAGCGAGCTGCTAGAGTGATTTTAAATACTACATTTTATACACCTACATTGGAAATGTTTCAACAATTGAGATGGATGCCAATTGATGATTATTTTACGTATAGAACTGTCATCCTTGTTTTTAAAGTCTTATGGATTAACTCCAGATTATTTAGATGTTTTTAAGTTTGTACATGAAATAAACAACAGATATACAAGATTGAGTCAAAGCAAATCATTGTATATTCCAAGGGCAAAAACAGAATATTTTAGAAGATCTTTTACAATCTACGGTTCCCGGCTATGGAATAAATTGCCAGAAATTTTAAAGAATTGTCCATCATTGCAAAGTTTTAAATCAGCATATATAAGAAATTATTTCCAGTCTACAAACTAAAATGTTAATCACATAGATCATACTTCTGATGGTTTTTTTAGACGCAGCTTAGACAAGCCATCTGTAAATATTGATTTTTATATTCTATTCGCTCTATATTTATATGTTTCTGTACATAATCTTCTGTCTGTACAAATGTTTTCAGGACCACAATGTGAACTAGTTCTTAACTAATTGTGCCATCCTGTATAAATGAAAAATATAATTATTATTTTCAATTGTTGTCCCATCAGAAAGGACGTTAGAAAGTTGGTTGACCAGATCTGATTTAAGAACCCCTCCTGTTTTTAGAATAACTTGGTTCCGCCTTTTGTGAACATTCCAGTAATTTGTTATTTCATCCAACTTTTTCACAGTGAATTTCTTCAAAGTTTCTGCCGATTCAAAGTAGCTTGCAAATTTTTTTGGAGTCTGGCTTGACCATTTCTTCGTGTTAAGATTTATAAGCACTTTGATTGATCTCTCCACCCTTTTCTAGGTGTACATATTTTTTTCAAAGAGGAATTGGGTGATTCGATATACAGTATTTTGCAAAACTGTGACTCGGTGCTATTTTTATATCTCAGTTGATTCGGTACTCCAAGATCATGCTCTACGTATGACAAATTTCGAAAACGAGGTAAATTATTGACAAGCAAGTTCATGAAACAAGAAAATCAACAGTCTCGTTAACGTTAAACTTTAAAGTTATCATTTCGAAAGTTTTACGGTCGATACAATGACCTTGTCAGCAAATACAATTTATCATTGAGTCAAATGTTGACTGACGTTTTTCATACCAATTGTTAGTCATTATTTATACGCTGAATGACGACGGATTTTTCCGTTATTTTCTGATTATGACAACGAGCACACAGCGGGTGTGATCGGTCAGAAGGGGATGCTACTCCCCCATGGCACCTGATCCCACCTCTGATGTTTTTGAGGTCCATGCATGTTTACTCTTCTCCTATTTTGTATTGTTTTATGAACTTTGATATTGAATACTGCTCGTGATTTCCATATCCTTCATTTTGCATGGGGCATTTAGTTTTTTGTGAATCAGCCTGTCTGTTCATATACAGAAACCTTAATTTTAGTTATAGCTTTTGAAATTTTTGCGTTAAATCTTTCAGATTTTTGAAGTGTACTTCCTTTACACAATACGCTTCTTTTGGAACCGATATGTTTGACCTCTTGACCTTGTAGTTTAACCCACTTTTGAAAAACTTGATTCTTGGCCATAGCTTCCAAATAGTTTAAATCTAGAGCGTTTATATTTCTTGAGTGTATTTCTTGGGAAAAGACCTTTCTTCGGGTGCCAACTGTTTTGAACTCGTGACATTGAAATTAGAGTTTGATCCAATATTCAAAGACCCTCGACCCTAACTTTTGATCAGGTGATGGTAAGGTTTTTATATTTCCAGTGTATTGATTAAAAATTGTCAAATCACGGCCCTGGAAGTAGGTTGGGCAGTGAGTAATATAAGAGAAAACTCTGGTTGAGAACAAGTGCCAAGTTTTTCAGGTGAGCATTGTGGCCTATGGGCCTCTTGTTTGTATGTGTACTTTTAATGATTTTTCATTGCCATCTTTCTTTTTTGCTGTAATTAATTTTAAAATTTGCTTTTTAAAGTACAGTTTTCACTTTAATTAGCAACAGAAGTGTAGCGTTATGGTTTTTTGTTCAAGTCTTTGACAATAACGCTACAGATCCTGTAAAGGAAATAATGGCGAGGATTTCTTCATTTTCCAGGACTGGTCAATCAAATATATTTTCCTCCCTAAATCTATGCATATTTTTTTAACCAACTTTATTTTACAAACCTCAAGACCTTTTTATCTATAGAGACCGTTTTTCATTTTCTGTCATCCTACAAAAACATCACAACAAGCAGACAAAGAGATGAGTCTGAAGAATTGGGAGGCAAATAAAGTATACAGATTCGTTAAAGAATTAATTTAGAATTATTGAGTGAATAAGTTGATTGACCAATACTAGAAAATGAAGAAATTATCCCCAATTATGTGCAGAAATTTTGCATCGTAAATTGCATATTACTTTCATAACGGAAAGGTCAAAGACTGATAAAAACATATAAAAACATAGTGTTACAGTTCTCCAGCTACATTGTCATATGACAAGCAGTTATTAGCAGTCTTTCTCTTTGTATACATATATATCAATTTCTTATTTACAACATGTGCACTGCTTCAATAAATATAGAACATCGAATGCTATAACTTTTATTTATATATAAGGATGATCTGCGATTTTACTCAAAGAAAGTATTAAACTCCGGGTCATTGTTGTTCCGTTAGCCTTTTCATTAAGGAAAATTTCGCTATTAATAGACGTCACGTGATACCGTGGCGGTGTCGTGATGTACGTCTTTGCGAATATCCTCTCTTTATTTGTTTGCAAAAGTTAAACCAGGATGGGGGATTTATCAGCGGTTTCAGTAGATAAATATAATTTTCTTTATAAAGTCTACATTTCTGAAGAAATAACTTATATGCTTGGTTTACATACCTGCGTACATCACACCCGGCCCATTGGACCTATATGTCACTTTAATATCTGTACAGTATTACTTAATCCTTTATCAGATAGCGCGCATGATAGTCAAATCAATTTGATTTAAATATATATTTTTGATAGCATGAGTGAAAAACATGAATTTAAAAACCTGTTTGTCTCTGAATGTAACTTTTATTTTGAAAATGTTTAAATTTTCAAATGGGGCTATATTTCTATTTTTAAATAAACATTATGATAAACAGTTTCATACTTTCTGATATTTTCGTAGGTTTTACTGATATGAAATAAGAAATGTTTTTGGTTTACTGAATCATTACATGTTGGGGACATTAACGTTTTTGGTGGTTCGTTTCTAGAATCGGCCTGTTTCTATTCGTAACGTCACATGACTTTGGCAATTATACTTGCAGTTTAGAGGTCATCTATAAATTTCAATATTGCAAGTCCATGGTTATGTAAGGTTCCATTTCAAAATTATTTTTAAAGGTCACAAATGTTCTCAATTTGGGTAACGACGAACCTATATAATTTCCATTCTTCTTCGCAAAGGTAAAATTCACATTTGGCTTGATTTAAATCACATATTTTGGAGGTCAACTACAAAATTGGTTTGCATATTTAATTTGTATAGGATTTCTTTCACTTTGTGAACACCATGTTCAACTATTTAGTATAATTCCATAAGAAAACCTTTTTGGTGAGTCTGTCCTCGTCCATTTCGATTAATTGGTTCCATCTTCTAATCATTTGGACCAGCACCTGTATGTCGGTGTTATCCATCCAACTTCACTGTTTAATGCGATTGCAGGTGCGCATCTATGTAATACTAAAAAATATCGCATAGCACGATTTTGTACAACTTCAAAGAATATTTTATTTGAGAACAAAAGACATTTTTCATTGCACAAAATGTAAACTTGATCACACAAGATTGAAAAAGCTTTTCGTCAGGTATGGAATCCAACATCTTTATAATCATGAATTTTCGAAATCATTGCACGTTTATATGCTCTTGTCCAGCTTTACCAAAAGTTTCTGCCGCTATGTTGAAGTACATTTGTATGTAGTATAAGCTATCCAGCTGTTTGAAATAGAAAATAATTTCATTTTCTTCCCCTATTTTGAAGACCTTTCATTATGTGTGAGGTACATTGCGTTTCCTGAAGTGCATGACATTTGATTTGGCACCTTCACATTTAATCTCCACCGTTTACACCAGTTGGACATTCATATGAAGACATTTTTGCATATCTGAATTACTTTAAGGTAAGGTTTGCGTCTCCCTCCAACTTTTATTTTTTTTTAATATGCACACATGCCATATATCAATTTATTCAGGGAGATTAGCTTCATCATTTAATATGATTTTCAAAGATATTGCCCGTCCCATTTTTTTAGTAAAAGACGCCAAATTTAACGTATTTCATATTTCACCTCGAATATTATTTTCATTGAAAAAATTGATTTATTTTATTAATTATCAAATTTTTATAATTAAAATGACCTGAATTAGTATAATTCATGCTTCTATTATTTAAACTATTAATTTTCCGTTATCAAAAATGTGAAAAAATGGGTAAAAAAGAAGATTTTTCAATTTTCCTTGATAAAGTGAAACCGTTGCCATGGCAACAAAAATATAAAAATCAACGTTTTACATATCTACCGATTCCATCAAATTCCATGAAGTTATTAATTTGATCATTTTAAATAATTTGAACCAAAAAATATGTATGTCCCCAATATTATTTCCATGGAAACAGGGGCTATATTATGGGTTCGGAACACAAAAATCAGGCTTTTTCTACACTTATAAAGACAACATAGATATCACCTTGTCATGGTGAATGTTAAAGACTAAATGTATTTTTGATATTGTTTTTAAGTCAAACTTGGCCAAAAATATTCAAAATAAAACTCCTCCTGTGCTACAAGATGGTCTAAAAATTTATTCCATGGAAGAAATCTAGTATTTATGGCAATCTTTACATCTGAATATTCTGATGAAATTGTCCATGAATTATACTGCAACACCTTTAGAAGTACATGTATATGTTTATAAACATACTTCAGAACATGTTGCAACTAAACCAATTAAAAGCCTCTGAATTTGACCTCATGCTGATTTAGTTATTCCAACATGTAGTAATTTCTAGACATCTTCGTAGCAAAATATCTTTATTCAGTTATGTCTCGTGACTATCATTATACATGTATGCCATCTTTTGAGTGAAATGTTGTAAGCATTGCATCCACGAAGCTGCTGTTTTTATAATTAAATGATTTCTTTACTTCGAAGAGTAGAAATGCTATCTTGAAAGTAAATTAAATGTTTGTTTGCCCTCTCTTGACTCTGGGTAAAATTATTGGGTCGGTAGGTGAGAAAATCTTCAACAACATTTCTTTACGGGGAATAAGAGGAATAAAAAGAAAAAATACGGCCCTGCATTGAAAAAAAAATTTCAGTCTGGTCATTTTAGTCAGTCGGTCTGGAGAGGCCGACAACCAAACATATCTTAAAGATGGCCTATTTCTACACTTCATGGACATTAGCTCAATCATTGGATTAGGTAGTCTGAGAATCTAAATTGAAATATCAGACAGAAAAAAATAAAGATGAATTCTAAGAGACATTAATTCATACTTTAATGAGTTTACAGAGTACTTCTGATTTCAGAGAAAAGGCAAATTCTGCAAAATGACACAACACTGTCATAAATATTTGTCAAGAACAGGGAAAAAGAAACAATGTTACAGTGATAGATATATCTCCTTGATATCCATGAAATAATAATTTAAATATAAAAATTTTTTCTCCTTTTTAAAATCAAAATACAGAAAAAATTAAAAGATTATAAATGTAAATAATTTTAAAATAAACTACATGTATTTGTGAAAGATTTTAATTTTAGTTGATTACTAAACTGGTCTTATCATTCCTACAAAATTAACAACCTTTCAATTTCCAAGTGTCATATTTTAAACTGTTATGCCCTGTTCACACGAAAAGTTTAATTCGCAGTAAATTAATGCGAAGTAAACTAATGCGAATCAAACTTATGCGCATTAAATTGCGTTCACACGACAGCTAATGCGAAGTAAACTAATGCAAATTAAAATTTTACTTTGACAGTCAGGCGTGAGAAAGGCTATTATGACGTCATTTGAAAATCACGTCATTTTATGCAGAAGCAGATGCATTTGACATAATGTCACAGTGTCTGGAGACATATTTTAGTGATTAACACATTTTTCCTTATTATTTATTCAAATATAGCACAAGTACTTAAAGCTGACCACTGACATGACGCATTTGACTTAATTTTGCCATTACGCATGCCCCAAAATTTAATTCGAATTAGCTTCGCTTAGCGTTCACACGGAGCTAATGCGAAGTAATTTAATGCGCAGTAAACTAATGCGAAGTAAACTAATTCGCATTAAATTCTCCGTGTGAACGCAAAGCGAAGCTAATTCGCAGTAAACTTACGTTTAATTCGAATTAAACTCTCCGTGTGAACAGGGCATTAAATGTTCACTGCAGCTTTATTTAGAAAACTCATCAGTTTTCAGAAATACTTATTTGAGCATATTAGGTCCTGGTAAGAACAAAATTTAATGAATAAAAATATTAAATTTAATTGTTCATGTATTAATTTCCTTGCAATTTTACAAAATAACCCTTTTAAGAAACTTGTTACTTGTAAGTGTAGACAAAAGCAACCTTCAATTAATACCTTAATGTATACATTTATTTTATTGAAAACCAATTCAAAGATGGACAAACAGAGCATGCACTGCAATCATCACATACACATATTTTCTAAATATTATATTGAAAACAGCATGTATATACTACCAGGTAGATAGGATGCTGTTAAACATTAAATTTTTTTCTATAATCTATAGACATATAAAAAATATGCATTGGGTACAACAAATCATCATTTCTTTTCCAAATCTCCATTGACTTTGCCATGTCTGGTTCAACATCTTAGCTTGATCCATCCAACTTTCTTTAATATTCTTGAGCTGATATGGGATGACCTCTACTTTGATTGATGGCACAAATCTTTTAAGGAAACACTGAAGTACTTTTTTTTTGTTCTTATCTATTCCAATTAATGACCCAATTGATTTGAAATCATATGTGTTCATTTTTACAATAACATTTAAGGAATTGCATTTTTGGAAATGCATAAGGAATTGGACTGAATTTCATTCACTCAATGAAATGAAATTTCCAATATAATCAATGAAGAATCAATATGAAATTATTGTACAATTTATACATGTAGATTGAATTAGTGAAATGCAAATGCTTGATCAAGAAAATTAATGTTCTTGTCATGCATAATTTGTATTAATTAAAAAATGAGATATTAATTAAAATCAAACCTCATTTAAAAGGTAACTTGAACAATTGAATACCTGTTCCAATAATGTTACAAATATTAGGCCTAAAAAGCAAGGATTTTTTTCATAATTTCTTGAATGAATGCATTTTTATTTTTTGGCAATGTTGGGATATTAGCCACATCCTGACATCCTTGTACCGTTTATTCATCGTTTTTAAATCTGTAGTCAGAAGATCATTCATAACTTTCAGTAAAATGAATATTTAAATAATTACCTCATGAAAATACTATCAACAATCAAACTGTCAACATCATCATTGGACATGGTCAAACAAATGCACCGTGACTTTTCTTCCCTGTTCGGACTGCATAAAGCATAATACTTTACATGATACTCTCAGGTCTTTTCTTTTTTCCTTCCCATTCTCACTTAAAATTTTAGTGTAGTGGTGAAGCGAGAAACACACAACAGCACAATGCGTCGATAACTTTCTTCTGATCGGAATGGCCTACAACTTGCCACATTCCGTATCGAAAATAAACAAGTCCTCCTTTATTGGTTCATCCACATGCATCACGCTAATCTCAAAGGCTTTTAAGATTCCTATGCTTTGATTTGTTATAAGACTTTCTCCTTAAAACGTCCTTTGTTTTTAGTCCTAACAATAAGTGACAACAAAACATCAAGTATGACAGAGGAAATTCGTTACCGAGATGCTTAGCATCGCTGGTTTAAAGTCGCCTGTTTCAAACGCTTTGGTGATTCGCAAGAGTTATCTCCCTGTTAACGCAAACCTTACCTTAACTTTCCTGCAATTGTAAATATATTTTGTTTGTGTATGTATCATGTTTAATTTTGAATTTAAAACTGGTCTCAGTAAGACCCCCAATAAAGATGCAAGTGTCCCATAATATGTGGTTTAATAATATCTTGAATATCTTTATCATACCATATTCATCATACTCATTACATATAGAATGGTTGTAGGAATACACTTTGTTGTTAAGGACACTTTGTCAAGGTCAAAGCATAAGATTATTGAGATAACTTCTTTGACAATAATTTGTAACTTACAAACTTCACATCATAAGTACACAGATGAAGAGTCAATAAGATATTTCTATAGATTTGTTGGATCATTTACTCATGAGTGAAAGTTAGTTACTGAGATTACTGATTTGAGTCCTGTAATGCAATAACTTAAACATTGTGTAATAACTTATAGACTTTATAAAAATTAGGTGCAAATTCTTAGGAAAGGAATGAAATGTTAATCAAATGTACAATGATTAAGGATGTTTATATGACTATTACTATGTAATACCTTGGGTTTCTGTAAAAATCCTATATTCACTACATAGATAAAGACCTGTATAATATATATTTTAAACTATGATGAAGGAAAAAAAGGTCAAAAGCTCATCCCTTCATCTCTTTCATATTCTGTCATACACAGCAATAGATAAATTGCAGTCATATAACAAATTGATGTCTTATCAAATCCTAGAATTGATATTGTGATTTTCTGATAGTATGAGATCTTCAAAAAAATAATTCCCAGACTTCAAAGTATCTAAATGTGACTTTTATTTTTACCAATTCATATTGAAAACAGCTGTTATGCATGGGAAGTATACATTTAAACCTTTTATTTTTGTCCCCCGCTTTCGCGAAAGCGAGGGGACATTAAATCTCATTCGTCTGTCCGTCAGTCTGTCCGTCTGTCAGTCTGTCAGTCTGTCCGTCACAAAAACTTTAACCTTGCCCATAACTTTTGATTGGGAGAAGCTATGACTTTTTATATTTCACATGTTTATTCCTTGTGACAAGACCTTTCTTTGGGTACCACCAAATTTGACTTTTCGACCTTGACCTTGGATTTTGACCCACTTTAACACTAAAATTCTGAACTTTTACTTTAGCTATAACTTTTGAACGATAAGACCTAGGGCTTTTATATTTCAGGTATGTATTGTTTGTGGCAAGGCCTTTTATTGGGTACAAACAAGTTTGACCTTTTGACCTTGACCTTAGAGAATTCCGTACTTATAAAAAACTTTAACCTTGGCCATAATCTTTGAACGGTTAAGGTTAGGGCTTTCATACTTCTCATATGGAATTCTTTTAAAAAGACCTTTCATTAGATACCAAGAACTCTGACCCTTTGACCTTGACCTTGGAGTTTGACATACTTCTAAAAACAAACCTTGACCATAACTTTTGAAGGGTTAGAGCTAGGGCTGTCATACTTCACATATGTAATTCTTTTGACAGGACCTTTCATTTGATATCAAGAACATTGACCCTTTGACCTTGACTTTGGAGTTTGACCTACTTTTTAAAAACTATGACCTTGGCCATAACTTTTGAACGGTAGATTATAGGACTTTTGTTTTTTACACATGTATTCTTTTTGGCAAGAACTTTCATGTGATACAAACAGATTTAAACTTTTGACCTTGACCTTGGTAATTTCCATACTTATGAAAAAATTAACCTTGGCCATAACTTCTGAATAAGAAGAGATAGGGCTATCATGTTTCACTTGTATATAACCCGTGACAAGACCTTTCTTAAATACACTATGATTTTTGATACCGTGACCTTGACCTTAAAGTTTGATCTACTTTTCAAAAACTTCAATCTTGGCCATATCTTTTGAATGAGAAGGGATACTTAGAACATGTTGAAAAGTAATAGAACACGACCGCGACAATGAAATAACCTGACATCCCTATTAAAATAAATCGTTCTAAGGGTATATAACACCGAGTATCTAACAGCGAAGTCATATTCGCTGCAATGGTCAGACAAAGGAGGTAAGGTAAAACCTGATATTTTAATTTTTGCACAATTATTATTTTTCATCTCGTGACCTTGACCATGAATTTTTATCATCTTCTAAACACTTTAATCTTGGTCATATCTTTTGAATGAGAAGAGATACTTAGAACATGTTGAAAAGTAATAGAACACGACCGCGACAATGGAATAACCTGACACCCCTACTGAAATGAATCGTTCTAAGGGTATATAACACCAAGTACCTAACAACGGAGTCATATTCGCTGCAATGTTCATATAAAGGAAAAAAGGTAAAACCTGATATTTTAATTTTTGCACAATTAGTGCATGTTGTACGTAATAGAACATACCCATGAAAATGAAATTACCTGACATCCTTCGGGAAATAATTCTAAGAGTATATAATCCAGAGCCAGTAGCTAACGCAGAATCGCCGCAATGTTCTTACAAAAAAGACACGTAAAACCTCTAATATTTTAAATTAATTCTTATTCTTCAAAATGAATATTCCCTGGAAATTTGTTGCAATGTTATTATTTTATTCTAGGAAAAATAGATATCCCTGTTACAATGTAATTATGTTTTCATAATCATTTTTGTCTTTTTATTATTATGCTAGGAAAATTAGATCATATCCCTGTTACAATGTAATTATGTTTTCATCTTTTTTGTCTTTTCATTTATTAATAGTTACAAGTTTTGGTTACTTTTTAAAACGTGTACTTTATTGCATAATTAAAAACATCAGTATATTGTTTTCATCAGAGACATAAAAACATTATTTATGTTTCTGTTAGCATTATGATATTGGAACTGAAATAAAAAGAATTGACCAGAATAAATGGTGGTATTGTAGTCTTTATTGTACATTCTTAATACTTAGTATGTGTTTCTGTGTCTTCATATTTTTATTCACACTATGTTTTACAGGCAAATTAGTATGATATTGATGATCATGCATTTTACATAAAGATTATGTCAGCTATTGTACTAGCTAGGTACATAATATTTATGACCATGAATCTCACCTCCAGATTACGTTGGCTATTGCACTAGGTAGGTACATTATTGTCCCGATATTTTTGATTAATTAACTAGTATTCATATATTCTAACTGTTTTTGTTTGTTCAATATTCACCATTTATTCCATTATGGTCCCATGTCCAGACATTTTCCGATTTTTTTCAATTACTTTTTTGTGACTGTCCTAATTTTTTTCAAATTAAGATTTGATTCTAAATTCTGTCGAAATTATTACTGTTTTAATTTCATGTAAGGCAGATTGCCATTTTTATCATATTTTATATTTTACAGTTAATGTGTTACATATCATTCACTCATCATCAGCTTCTAGTATAAGTTGTTTAAGATGAAAATATTTTTTAGAATCAACTGTTGTTATCAATTAAGTAAAATTCTTTCATTTGTTATATTCTAGGATGTTATCGCAATATTATCTCTTAGGAAATAAAGGTGCACATGCCTATAATGGAAACCAGTTTCAGTGTAAACTCTGTAAACGAACCTACAAATCATTGAAAACTCTTAGAAACCATAAGTGTTCTTACTGTCTAACATGCAAGAAGATTTTCAGCACATACCAGAAGTTTCAGATCCACAAAGTAAGATTTTCCTCAATATGAAATAATACAATTCATAAATTTACTTATCATATATTCCATGCATATCTGGGTTGGTTGCCTGTATCAATTTTATAACCATTACAATGACTTAGGTCCAATATACTGTTCTTTCAGACATCAACGTGTAGATATAATGAGTCACACACTTATGAAACAAAGCTGGAAAACTCTCCAATTTCCGTTCCTGAGGTTAGTAACTTACAGATCATGTTCAATTAACACACATTCAATAAACATAAATTTGCTTGCTATATGACAAAGTATATATATATATCTTCTGTTTAAAGCAGGACAGAATTGATAGCAGAGTATCAAAGGCAAAGGACATAGAAGTTAGATGTACAGTTAAGGACGTAGCGTCACTTGTTGGCGAAGGGACAACAGACATAACTGATGATATTGTCTGCAGTGCATTGGAGCTCATGAGAGAGAACTACACACAATGTGGAGTCGAGTTTATTGGTTACTATACACCGGCAGAAATGAAACTGATCCTCACTACAAAAGATAAAACTCTACAAAAACCAATTGTTCCAAATGATCAACTGTGCATTAACATTCACCACATTGCAGGCCACTGGTTGACATCATACCAACAACCTAACCAGGAAATAAATGTGTTTGATTCGTTGATGTCACAAAAAACATTTTGTCGATGTTCTTCCACAATTGCAAATAATATATGGAGAGGACTGTGTCACAAGAGTACAATATCCAGCTGTAACGCAGCAGTCAACACAACCTATATGTGGGGTAATGGCAATTGCCTTTGCCTTTTCCTGCTTGCTAGGTATAGATTGCACGCAGATAAACTTTGATATCTCTGTTGCTGCAAGTCATTTGAAAAAGTGCTTTTCCATGAAGAAAGTAAGTTTATTTCCTGTTCTTTCCACAGACCTGCTCATGTCTTCAGTCGATTCATATATGGCGGATCAGGTCTGTCAAAAAGAACAAAGCCATATTTGTCAAAAGCAACATAGGGAAATGTCATTATCATCGGATGAGGAAATAAGACTCCAAAGAGAAAAGGACAAAAAACGACAACAAAAGAAACGTAAAAACTTAAATGATGCGGAAAAGCTACAACAGCAGATGCTGAATAAAAAGCAACACCAAAAGAGACGAAAGAGATTAGATGAAACACAGAAACAACTTAATAGGGAGAAAGACAAAAGACAACATCAAATGACAAGAAATTCATTAGACGAATCACAGAAACAACAACAGAGGGAAAAGAACAAAAGACAACAACTGAAGAGAAGAAGTACATTAGATGAATCACAGAAGGAAGTCAAAAGGGAGAAAGATAAAAAACAACATCAAGTGGCACGAAATTCATTAGACGAATCACAGAAACAACAACAGAGGGAAAAGAACAAAAGACAACAAATGAAGAGAAGAAGTACATTAGATGAATCACAGAAGCAAGTAAAAAGGGAGAAAGATAAAAAACAACATAAAATGGCAAGAAATTCACTAGACGAATCACAGAAACAACAACAGAGGGAAAAGAACAAAAGACAACATAATCAGAGAAGAAGTACATTAGATGAATTACAGAAGGAAGTCAAAAGGGATAAAGATAAAAAACAACATCAATTAGCAAGAAATTCATCAGACGAATCAAAGAAACAACAACAGAGGGAAAAGAACAAAAGACAACAACTTCAGAGAAGAAGTACATTCGATGAATCACAGAAACAACAACAGAGAGATAAAAATAAAAGACAACATAATCAGAGAAGAAATACATTAGATGAATCATAGAAACAAAAACAACGGGAGAACGACAGAAAACAACACCGAGAAAAGCGTTCAGACCTGACAATTCAAACAACTATTGAAAATTTCCTTTCAGTAATAACTAAAGGTCCAGATTGTTGTTGTGTTTCTTGCAAGCGCCTTCTATATAGAACGGCTGTTGTGTGTTATAAGCAATCCTCCTATCCCAAGGTTTCCAAATTTTCACTCTCCCAATGGTGTCCTATTAATGAGGAAGCAGACAATAATAAATTATGGATTTGCCAAACTTGCCACTTCCATTTAAAAAAAGGCAATATGCCATCCCAGTGCATAGCAAATGGACTCCAGCTAGACTGCATACCTCCGGTACTGAAGGAGCTTTGTCCTCTGGAAATTCAACTAATATCTAAGACGCTACCTTTCATGAAAATTGTAGCACAGCAGAGAGGAGCTCAACACAAACTCAGTGGACAAGTTGTTTTAGTGCCTTCTGACCTTTCCAAAGTTGTTAACTCATTACCAAGAACATCTGCAGAATCTCAAATTATAACACTAGCTCTGAAGAGACGTCTCTCAGACAAGCATGCTGTGCATAAACAATGCATCAGGCCACAACATATAATTCGAGCCCTTCAGTACTTAAAAGCTAATTCTCCTTACTATAAAGATATTGATATCAATGAATATTGGACTTGTGACCTTCCATTTACTCAAGAAAATGCAAATCTTGCACAGGATGACACAATAGTCGACAGTGAAGACGAGGTTGATGAAGCAGCGCCTGCTGAAGTAAGAGAACATATTCAACAAAAAGAGGCACTGAATTATGTGACATGCTTTCAGCCCACTCATGGACCTACAGTTGGATCAGATGCAATTATAAACATAGCCCCTGCAGAGGGACAAAGGCCCAGCTCTACATATACAGAACCAAACTGGGAATATTTAGCATTTCCTCACCTATTTCCACATGGAAAAAACAATATAAATGTGAAGAGAGTTGTGAAACTTTCAGAAAAAAAGTATGCTAATGTGCGACTACTGTCTACAGATACCAGATTTTCTGAGTGCCCAGAGTATGTTTTTCAAATGCTCGATTTATTAGAAAAACAACAGGTACAAAATTCTATCTCAATCACAACTAGAAAATCATACCACGAGGACATATCAGTTGGGCAGCTGAAGGATCCAACAAGGTTCCATCGACTTTTAACAGATGACCATCTTTATGCCACCTTTAAGACAATCAGAGGAACCCCTCAATACTGGCAACAGATGCAGCTGGATATGCTTGCAAAGTTAAGACAGCTGGGTCCCTACACTTTCTTTTTGACAGGTTCAGCTGCAGAATTCCACTGGCCCGAAGTCATTCAAGTTATTGCTAAAAGGTATGGAACCACATTGACTGTTGATGACATTAACACTATGGACTGGAACACGAAAAGACAGTGGCTTCAGAGAAATCCAGTCATTGCCGCAAGACAAATAGATTATATCTTTGAACAACTTTGGACAAAGGTCATACTCAGTGGTGCCCACCCAATAGGTCAAATACTTAATTACGATTTAAGAAAAGAAATGCAAGGACGTGGAACAGAACATTTCCACAGTGCTATACATGTGAAAGATGCACCTCGTATAGATATCAACACAGATGAGGAATGCATAGCATTTATAGACACACATATAAAATGTCACATTCCTTCAGAAGATGACCCTCTGCATGATCTTGTTATATCAAGGCAAACTCACCACCATACTCGGACGTGTAGGAAAAATAACACTCGATGTAGATTTGGTTACCCAAGATGTCCTACATCAAAAACTGTAATTTCTAGGGTTCCAAATACTGAAAATTCAGCACACTTAATTGAAAATTCTTCAAAAATACAGAGTAAGGTATACACAGCTCTTACATCTGCAGCAGAAAGTAATGTTTCATTTGAGGAAGTGCTTCAGTCAGCTAACATCACGGAAGAAGATTATATCAATGCTCTTAAAATCTCGAAGAAACGTACAACAGTGATAATGAAAAGAAGTATTTCAGAAGTTTATGTTAATAACTACAATCCATACATTCTCCAGGCACTTCGCTCAAATATGGATATTCAATTCATCACAAATGTATGGGCTTGCATTGCCTATTTGACATCCTACATCTGCAAGCCAGAGCGAAGTATGAGTGAAATGATGAGAAAGGCCTGTAAAGAATCAGGAAATAAGTCAATGAGAGATGCTCTTCGTGATATTGGTGATGTATTCAGAAAGTCGCGAGAAGTGTCCGAACATGAGGCAATAGCAAGAATCCTTTCGTTTCCTTTAAGGAAATCAAATACTGAAGTGCTGTTTATTCAAACCGATTTCAAAGAAAATCGCACACGCTTAATTAAACCTCGCTACATATTAGAAAAAATGGAGGATGACGATACTGATTTGTATGTTGCCAGTATTCATGAAAAATATTCAAAACGGCCAGATGACATGGAGAATCTTTGTCTTGCTGAGTTTGGTTCTCATTATGACCTAAGTAAATCTTCCTTGCATGAAGATTACAGTCATGATGAAGAAGTCGCAGACAGTTGCATAAAGAATACAATTTTTCTGAAAGATGGAATGGGTACAATAACGAAGCGAAAAAAGGCACGTTTCATACGATACCATTACGTTTCCAAAGAAAGAGATGAAGAAATGTATTATCATCGCTTGTTGTTGCTGTACATGCCTTGGAGGTCAGAATCACAGTTGAAAAGCTCATCTTACAAAGAGAAATTCCTAGAAGTAAAGTCAGAAATTCTCAGTAATATTACTCTTTATGAACCTTTTTATGAAGAAGTTGAAGCTGCACTTGAAGACTATGATCCAAATGAAGCTTCACCTGAAATCTGGAATGAATTGGCTTCGAGTGTAGAGCAAGAACATTTAGAAGAACTAGAAAAAGATGGTGCTTGCATACACCCATATCTTGACCCAAGTTTTCTCCCTGAAGAGGTATCAGATGATGGTAATTGCCAAGAACCACGACAATACAGCATAGGAAAAATTCAGCTTGTGTCTGATCCTAAGTTTATGAAATGATACTATCATTAAATGAGAAGCAACGTCTCCTCTTTGATTATCTGTATTTTTGGGCAACATGCACAAGGCTTTCTACAGACTCTGATTCAGCACCAAAGCCCTTTTACATATTTCTAAGTGGAGGAGGCGGAGTGGGAAAAACGCATGTTGTTAATGCTATCTATGAGGGTCTCTCAAGAGCACTTAGGCAGCCAGGTCATGATCCAGACAAGCCCACCATATTGATGACTGCATCAACTGGAAAAGCTGCTTCAAACATAAATGGAACAACTCTGCACTCAGCATTTTGTCTCCCAGTCAAAGAAAAATCAAAACTATTTGAATTCAAAAAGTTATCACTAGAGAAGCTGAACTTTCTGAGATCAAAATATATTCACCTAAAGGTTATTATTGCAGATGAGATATCCATGTTTGGAGCAACTTCTTTGGAACACCTTCATCTGACTCTACAAGACATATTCACAGGGCGAGACAGCAACAATCCATTTGGCGGGATATCAGTATTAGCTGTTGGAGACTTGCTACAGTTAAACCCAGTTGGAGATAGGGCAGTATTCAAACCAAGTCCAAATACTGACTACAGTGCACTTGTTGGATCTCTCTGGCAGCAACACTTCAGACTTTATGAACTCACAGAAATTGTACGACAAAAAGGTGATCCTCAGTTTGCTGAGGTTCTGTCAAGAGTAAGAACTGGTGAAACATTTGATGAGGACATACTTATGCTAAAAGATCTTCAAGATACAGATACCTCTGCATTCCCCAAAGATGCAGTACATCTCTATATGACTAACAGCCAGGTCGATGAGTACAACATTCAGAAGCTGCAGGAACTTCCCACACCACATGTAACGGTGAAAGCTAGAGACAGCAAGCATGATTTACACACGAATTTAGAGAAAGTCACAATTAATTCTACCAACTTATATCAGACAGGTGGTCTGCCATCTTCTTTGACATTTGCGAAGGGTGCTCGGTTAATGCTGACCAAGAACTATGATATTGCAGACCACCTTGTAAATGGAGTTATTGGAACACTAGTAGACTACAATATTCCAAGCAACAACAAATTAAATGGACAGTTATACATGAAATTTGAGAAGGATGTCATTGGGAAAAATGCAAGGAAAATTTCACCTCCACAATTGAAGAATACTGTTCCAATTCAAGCAATAAGTGTCCGCTTTCTATTAGCATCTCAGTGCAGTGTACCTGTAGAAAGGAAAATGTACCCAGTGACTCTAGCATATGCCCTGACTGCACATAAATCTCAAGGAAGCACCTATGAATACATGATAGCAGACTTTACGCGATTGACAAAATCACCACCACCGCAAGGTCTAGCTTACACCATGATCAGCAGGGCAACATCAAGACAAGGGATAAAGATTGTGAACTTTAACGAGGGTGATATAAAAGTCAATAAAGATGCATTTGAGGAAATGAATCGAATGAGGAGAGAATCTCAATTATCTTGTTCTATGGCAATGTCTGAAAAGAAACAAGAACAACTTTTAATTGGACATATTAATATCCAAACATTAGCAAAGCATGCTGTGGATTTGCAAAGTGACATTGCCATACAGAAGTTAGATATTCTATGTGTTTCAGAAACTCATATCCGCCAGTTCCAAAACAATTATAATCTTCAGGAACATTCAGCATTTTACAGCATAACAAAGCACGGAATTGCAATTTATGTTTCAAACAAACAAAATGCCTACTACTTTAATGTTCCCTCATCAGATGTGTGCCAAGCCATGGCAGTTCATATCCGATCCCAGTCACTATTGATTGTGGCCCTGTATCGCCCACCAGGACCTGCCATTGATGATTTTTTACAGTGTTTTCAGGCTCTATTGTTGGACATTGATTCAAGAAAAATTTCTTATGTTATTTTAGGAGACTTCAATCTTGATCCAAATAATGCCATCTTTGTCAGCCTTCTATCAAAATTTAATCTTAGTAACATCATTCATGGCCCAACCCACGTGAATGGAAATACCCTTGACCTCATTTTAACCAAAGATTTATACCTTCATGGACGTACCTATCCAGTACCATATACTGACCATCATGTAGTGTGGACAACCATCCACACAAAAGGCTCTTAAGAGTTAATGACACCTTTAGTGATCAACATCAACAGCATTTTCATTTATTTATTTAGACTCAAGTTAATAAGTAAACAAGCCATGATGTCATTTTCAATCCTTATATGAAATACGTTAATTCTATGTTATTTTAAAGAAACTTTGGAAAATGTTTATACATGTTGAACGTAACCTTTACTTTCTACTTCTTTACTGCGCACTTTGCCTCAATAAATATCAAAATCATAAAACTCCAAAAAAGTTCCTTTATTGAAGATACCTGTTTATGTATATAATTCAGTGTGAACTATATGTATGTATTCAAAAAATAAATATTGACAAAAAACTTTTATTTCACTTTAACTTTTTCTTCAATTTAAAATTTGTTTTTATATAAGATGGACACTGACAGGACAAATAAGACAGTTAGAATATACATTTGCATATATTATATACAATAGATCATTGCACCCCAACCAATAAGACCCTGAAAGCGGGGGACCACAATTCTCTGAATTTGCTTGTTCATTTTATTTCTACAACCCCTAACAAATTACATAGATGTTTAAAAGCTAGCTTTGGTGTAATTATTACTTTCCTGGAACTGTGAATACATTTTGTTTGTGTATGTGTGTGTCCTATTTTGAATTTAATAGGTCTCAATAGGACCCTCAAAAAAGATGTAAGTGTCCCCTGATCTGTGATTTAATAATATCTTGAATATTTCTATCAACCATTAGACTTCATGTTTACTACACAGAACAAGTTAGAGTAATACACTTAGTTTTATAGGACACTTTGTCAGGGTCAAAGCATGAGATTATTGAGATAACTACCTCGACAATAATTTGTAACCTGCAATATTCACATCATAAGTAAAGAAAGATTTCTATAGATTTTTGGATCATTTTTCTCCTGGATCAAAATAAGTTGTTGTAACTTTAACACTTTGTGATAACCTAGAGACTTTATATCAACTTTATTGGGTGGCATAGCATATTCTTTGGAAAGAATTGAAATGTAAATCATATGCACTATGTTCAAGGATGTTTAAAGACAATTACTATGTAATACCCTAGAATTCTGTAAAAATTTTATTTCACTGCGTAGATAAAGACTGGTTGGAATAATTTATGTTTTGAAATAAGGTTCAGGGAAAAAAGTCAAGAATGTGGATATGACTTTTATTCAAATGGTGCAGTACAGCAACTTTGGTGATTTACATATACATGTAGATAGGTATTGGGAAGACTCCTCTAGATTTTGAAATTTTTAATTCAAAAGTATAGAATTTTTTTTAAGTTTGAAAGATTAAATGCCAACATATCATTTGGTTGTGAATTAAAAAATAAATCCAAACATATACATCCTTGGATGATAATTGTAGAATTTTATCAATTCCTGGACTTCTGTCTTGATATCATCCTTTAATGTCCTTAAAATTTTAATGACTGTCATTTAGTTTTAGTTGAATTAGTTTCTTTTCTACATGTGAAAATGACATCATCCAAAGAAGTTCTTCATCTGCATGTTATATGAAGAAAACAAATTTCATCACAGTGAAAGATATTGTTTTGTTAAACACAATGCATTGATGCACAAATATACTTTTGGATTTTTATTAGATAGGGTTCATAATTTTTCATATGGAATGCTAAGTACTGTTGATTTCAATGTTTTGTCAACAAACACATACTAGTAGAAAAAAAATGTACATGATTTGATAGAAAAAGCATGACTGTGTAAACCTGATGACTTTATAATTGCTGATTAAATCAATTATGAGTTTCATCTTTGTTACATTGTAAACATTTCTAAGTAGGGCACACATCAGAAACTCTTAAAATTCTGAGTATCAGGGTTTAACACAACAATTCCAAATGATTTTTTGACACTTTTTAAGTATCAAAAAAAAAAAAGAAAGACAAAACAGAATGTTTGTTCACAGATGTTCCAATGGAAAACAAACACAAAGAAATGATTACAGTCCCTGAAACGTTCTACTTTCCCATTTTTCCGTTCGCTCAACGTTCGTGCACCGTTCGTTCACCGTTCGTTCAGCGTTCGTTCAGCGTGCGTTCACCGTTCGCTCTTCGTTCACAGTATTGCGTTCACCGTTCACCGTGCGCTCGCGTTCACCGTTCACAAAACGTTCACCGTTCGCTCTTCGTTCCGTTTACTTTGCGTTCACCTTGCGTTCACCGTTCACTTATCGTTCAGTCTTCATTGTCATTCGGAACTCCGAAGTGATAGGACTTATTTTTTTGATGGTAAGGATTTACATGTTTTTAATTAAATAACTTAGATATCGTGTTTAAAGAATAATTATTTCATTGCAAAAATTATCTATGATATTTATATTTCTATTATTATAATCAGCTCTTAATTATTACATGAATTTTCCCTGGAAAATAATTAATACATTAAGTACCTACATGTATGAAGAACGATGCTAAAATATTAAATTCAAAAAGGGCAATGTATAAATGCTTCACGCACGGCATCAATTTGATGTAATTTTAAAGAGGACAAATTATTAATGGATGTATAATAATTAATCCAAGTCTTTTACAGGACAAGAATACATAAAAAAATTATTTCTACAGTAACACGTATTTAAACTACATGTAGGTTTGAGAATTATGAACAGCACTGCAAATATTCAGAAAATTAAATATCTTGAGAGCTAATTAAATTGATGGTGTGGTTTTAAATTTTAGAAAAGACCAACTGTTTAAAATAGTCTATTATTAGAGAAGAAAAATTCCTTTCTGCTCCGTACCTAAACATGTTTAAAAATATCTTTTTTGCTATTCAGTTTAATTAAGACCCCCCCCCCCCCCCCCCCCCCCCGCTGCCTTTTCTCCCGAAATAAAAATTCTTATTGAGATTTTTCAGTATATTTTAATTAATATTTAATTTTCATTGTAACACAAGAAAATCAGTCTTAAAACCAACATCAAACAGTCATTAAACAATAGTATTTTAGTATAAACTTGTGCCGACAGTAGTAATTTAAATTGGCAGGGATTATGTTTCACATTCAATTTAAAACTTAATCCTTCCAAGTATATATTCGAGCTAATTTTTTTTCTGCAGGAATGCAAAAATCAGATCTAGAAATGATGGGGGAAAATATTAAAATTTTTTGGAATACTAAGTGACTCCTTGCCTTTGGCATGTTCGGTGAAACACGATTTCCACACCTCTACTGTGTCGAATTCTTTTGATTGACAGCACGAGCACGCTACTACAAATATACGGACTTCCTGTGAACTGTGTGAACTTGATGATGGAAAATAAAAGCCAATGATTACTGATAAATGGATTTGTTAATCTAAGAAAAAAAAAAAGATTACCTTTATTACCTTTATTGCTTGGAATATTAAGGAAAAATAATTATAATTTTTATTTGATACAACATATATCTGAGAATCGAGGGGGTTACCTCTCTCTCTTACTCTCTCTCTCTCTCGTACATTTCTCTATTCAATAAAAACTATGACAACACATTACTTATTTAGTTTTGAAAATTTAATCTACACATGTATTACAAATAATGTGAATGCCTCTTCACAACATCTTGACCGAATATAATCACGGCCGGGAAATGTCTACAGATACATGAAGAAGTTAGCTAAAATAATCGTCATAAAAGAATAAAAAGGCACATAAATATAGAATATTTTGCAGTAGAATTTAAATAAAACGAGAATTTTTTATGCAGTACGATAACAGTCAATGTCAACAGATAATTTTGAATTTAAAAAAAAATCCGTTATTTTACTCAGAATCGCTTTGGCACGGAAATACATGTACCGTTGTTTCAACCCCGTACAATGTAATTAATTCATTCTGTAAGTAGCAGTTTTATCCTCAGAAGTCCACATTATTTTATTTGTTAAAAGAATAAGCATAATTATTCACTATATAAGATTAATTTATTTTTTAAGTACACGCGGTAACAAATACACGTTTGACGGCGATTAAAATCATGTTATTAAAATACTGATTTAAACATAAGTATGTGTAGAATTTTTTTATTATTTATTTATTTATTTATTAATCTATTTATTTCTCTTTTGTTGACCTATTGTGTATTTATATTTATTTTTGACATTTAAAATTATAGAATAAAAGAATAATTTCAATACAAGGAAAAGACCGAAGGAATTCCGAATAAATCGTTCATCTTGCGTTCACCGTTCGTTCACCGTTCACTTTTGCGCTCGCGTTCGCGCTCCGTTCGCGTTCTGCGTTCACTCACCGTTCACCGTTCACACATCGTTCACCAAGTTGAGTTCACCGTTCGCACATCGTTCACTCACCGTTCGTTCACCGTTCGTTCACCGTTCGTTCAGCGTTCGTTCACCGTTCAGGTGGGAAAGTAGAACGTTTCAGGGACTGTAGGTATGTTCTTTATTCATGTAAAATGTATGTAACATGTAAATTGTACCCTAACATTTATCTTTTGCATAAATACATTTTTGTTTTTGTGGAGAATTTTTCATAACTTTGAAAAAGTAGTCTGTATAATATGGTTAACTTAAAATTTTGTAGACTTAAAAGTTGTACATGATGTGTTACGCATCTTACATATGTAACCATTTCATTTCAGGGCATTCAGCATATATTGTGGTTTTGTCTATAAATTTGTTTGTTCATGTAATCAATAATTTGAGAATACTTAAATTAGGAAATATATGAGAGAATAGGCAAGAAAATCAGGTTTAAGAAGTGGCTTTTACTATTTATAAGGGGTTAATCTATGTATTGAATCCATAAATACATTTAGTGTATATATTTAAGGTATTTGTGTATGAAATAAACTTGCATTTGAGCATTTTAAGACAATTGTAAACATTACTTTAACCAGTTTAAAAACTGATTAGATTCACTGTCACCATGTTATTTCCTATAAAATAAATGAGAAAACAAACAATTTTATCTGAGTCAGTTTTTTTAATGTAAATAAGAAGCATTGGAAGTTGGGAATATTTCACAAAGTTGATTAAGCATAATTAATTTATACAAAATTTTATTCACATATTAAGTGAATGGGATTGGACAGCGGGCAAAGCCTATTTGAGCCCTCTCCGTAAAGAGGATAGTTGAGCATAATTCTCACTAGGACAGTTGGAGTATTTTGATTTAAGCATTAAAGAAACCATTTCATATTTCAATATACAAACCATGTTTAGTCATGAAGTATATAGTTTACACTTGCCAAAAAGTAAATGGTATCTCTATTCAGGGTCAATCCAAAGATAAAAAAGGAATGAAAAAAAAATTCTCTTTATATATCAAACATGTAGATATTATTGCAATAAATTCACTGTATTCATTTTTTGTCCTCTTTCTATGTATGAATAGCTCTGATTTAGGCAATCAAAATACAAAAAGCAAATGAATGACAAAGGTATACACCAGAAATTAACATGGACAGAAAATTTTAAGTTTCCCTCAAATATGGCCGCCAAGTGATGTGAAATAAAAACAAAATGTGGATTCATCTATTAGGATTGAGACTTGTACATATTATGAATGATGGGTACTATGGCATTAAGAATGACATGAAAGAAATAAGTTTGATTCAATTATATAAACAGTTCTTAATCCATACAGTCAAAATGGAGGGCATATATTTTTCTTTATAGTCATAAAATAACAAACACTCACCCAATGCATCAAAATTTTACTTTTTGAAGAAAGGAACCCTACTTACTTTGTTGAGTTGACATTCAAATTTTTTGTTTGACAGGTAGACTAATGGTTTCTGGCTAGTATAATGAGAACTTTTTATTTAAGAGTAATCAGATTGTTCTGATATTTTGGTTAAGATATCTGCGTGACATCAATTAATTTGTTCATACAAAGGGATAAAAGCTTTTTCCAGGTTTCCTCTTTACTCAGATTAGATTGTGTCTTGCTAATATATCCAACATATAAGATACTCATCAAAGTCAAACAAAGGTAAATAAATGACCTTATTAAGTTTTTAGTCAAAAGGTCAAAGAGATGTGGACATCTTGTTTAATTGGATAATTGTCTAGTTAATATTCATCAAACTTCATGGATAGGTTAATTAACCAAACTTCATATATTTTGATTTTCAGGTCAAAGATCAGTACAATTTTTGCTATACTATTGTTGTCCATGAATATCTTAACACCTCTATTGACTTTTCAGGTTAAAGGTTAATGTATTCCTGCTACAGTAAAAACTTCATGATAAGGATCTCATAGTGATATTTTTCATTTGTAAGGAATAAGGTATAAAATCTCCTACTCTTTCTATAATATGTCAAATTTTGATGGATTGGGTGAGTGTTTGTTACTTTATGCCTATAAAGAAAAATATATGTCCTCCATTTTGACTGTATGGATTAAGAACTGTTTATATAATTGAATCAAACTTATTTCTTTCATGTCATTCTTAATGTCATAGTACCCATCATTCATAATATGTACAATACTAATAGATGAATCCACATTTCTTTTAAATTTGTATTAAAACATTAAAATATTTGGGGAAACTCAAAATTCTCTGTTCATGTTAAATTCTGCTGTATACCTTCATCATTTGACATAATTTATTTACTTTTTTAGTATTTTGATTGCCTAAATCAGAGTTATTCATACATAGAAAGAACATGAATACACTATATTTATTGCAATAATACCTACATGTTTGATATATTTTACAAAATTTTTTTTTCATTCCTTTTTTGACCTTTGGATTGACCCTGAATAGAGATAACCATTTACTTTTTTTGGCAAGTGTGTACAAGAGTGCCGATATAGTTTTTATTTCAAAAGAATCATGATCAGGGTAAAAAACAAGCTCAAATAGGTTTACCTATAGACACAATGAGGGGTCAGAGGTCACAGATTTTCAGAAAATCATACTATGAGATACATAAGGATTCTTGGAATCTAGCCTTTTTTCTGACTGATATTTTAAAAAAAATAAAATATTATGAGGTTTAAAACAATTCGTATTTACTTTTTAGATCCTTTACGTGCCCTGATCACCAAAATCAAACACTGTAGTAACAATGGGGTGTCAACAAAGTATGACTTACACCTCTCCTTGATTTTTAAGTAACCCGATGTTTTATGAAAGAAAATTTGACATGAAAAGATTCGTACTGCTTTGAAAATCATTTGTATTTACTTGATGGATCATGATCTACTCTAGATTTTTTATGTTTGATCAAAAACCATACACACACTGCGCGTCTCAAAAGAATTCAAGAATATTGCAAGTTTATTTCATACAGAAATACCTTAAATGTATAGACTGAATTTACTTATAGATTAACCCCTTTGTAGTAAAAATCATTTCTTAAAACTGATTCTCTTGCCTATTCTCTCATGCATTACCTAATTTGAGTATGTTCTCAAATTATTGATTACATGAACAAACAAATTTAAGACAAATTCATAATATATGCTGAATACCCTGAAATGAAATGGTCACATATGTAAGATGTGTAACACATCATGTACAACTTTTTAAGTCTCCAAGATTTTAAGTTAACCATATTATACAATAAGACTACTTTTTCAAAGTTATGAAAAATTCTTTACAAAAAATGTATTTATGCAAAAGATAAATGTTACAGTTTTTTTTAAAAACATAGATTTTGCTTTACTAACAGGGTATTCTGTATGACAAACTTTTCATATCAGTTCTTTACATTATCATATTTTAAACAGTGATGATTATTATTTTTTCTGCAAGCAATGAAAAAAAAAATAAATAAAATAATTAACACTACAATTCAAATATATTATTGTTCAATTTTAGGTCTGCATAAACAGATGATTAATAGCTGGCCATACCAAGTTTGAACCTGACCACCCCGTTTTTGGTGTATAGAAGCTAAATTGGAGAAAGTTAAATAAAGGAATTTTAGCAGAGGGAAATTTATTTTATCAGAGGTAAATTTATAGATGGGGATAATGAATTGAAATTTTTATGTTGTGCAATCATCCTTTCAGCATTGGAAATTTTTTAAAAACCTAGTTTGAAAGAAATCATTTTTCTTTTATTTCTTTTTTTTCCAGATAGCACATTCTGTTCATCAGTCAAGGAAACATATACACAGCCTTCTACATATTGTCCTTGCCAGAAGAAGCCAGTGGTGTTTTATAATTGAAAACATCAGTGACATCTCTTCAGATTTTTTTTTTCTAGACTTTTGAAATTTTAAACTAATAAATCATATTATATATATCACAGATTAAAATTGTTAAGCTGAACAAAGTTATCATTCCAGGAAATTTAAAAAAATGTTGATGCATCTATACTCACATTAAAAAACATTTTAATTTTAAAATATTGTTTTTGCTTGAGGGAAATTATTTATTTTAACTCTACCAAATAATAAATATTTATATCTTTTTAAAAAATGGTACATGTTTTGATTTTCATTTTAAACTTTGTCTTTTTTTTATGAGAAAAACAAAAACAACTAACAACAAAACATGAAGTGGAAAAAAAACCCTTGCAGGAAAACAATGGGATATGATGAGAGTTCATACTCATGCAGATTTTATTCTATAGTATAACCAAGAATTGAAAAAAAAGGGAAAAAAGTAAGAAGATAAAAATGATATTAAAAAGAAAAAAAGCAGAGAAAAAGTTCCATGAATTTTTTTTTTAAAACTTGAATAAATTCATTTGATCTTTTTTGTTTGTTAACAAAAACAGCCTTTTTGAAAAGTCGATTATCCCCCTTTAACTTTAAAAAAGATGATTAACAAAACAGGTGCTGGGTATTCAGTATAGAATGGGAAGATATGTAAATGTAATCAAATTAAATGACATTTTTAAGGTATAGTTAACAATGGTATTGCTCATCTTTCTGTATTGTTAAAATGAAATATGATTTTTAAACTTTTAGACAAATCAAAGTTGAATGTTATCTAAAATCACATTTAAACTTTGGCAGGAAAAAAAGATAACTACCAGGATTTAAAAAAAAAAATGAAAGGAGTTTGTACCTTCAAGTAATAGTTATCTACCTCATTGCTTTCAATGAGTTATGGAGTTTGAGAAACATGTTTTCTGAAGAAAAAAATTACTTTGAGAAGTGAAAATTTTCTTTTACAACAGAAAAAAGACCTATTTAATATCAGAAACTGTGTCATAACCAAATATTTTTTTTTTTGGGGGGGGGGGACTTAAATTAAAATACTAGGATGGGATTTTATGCAAAATATACATACATATCACAAATATTTAAAAAAAATCACTCTTACATTCTTCTTAATATTTGGGTTTTTTCCCATGATAGTTTCACAGAAAAAGTGTAAATTCCAAGGTGTGAAATTAAAAACACTCAGTACTGTTGTTGACTCAACCATGGGTAACACCTTTAGGGAGCAAAAGAGTAAAATTCAGTTTGGAGAGAGAGTTCTTTCAGAGAATGATGTAGATAGAGGTATACCAATTCAAATACATGATGATGGGACTATTGAGATCATTTCTCAACAAGAATATAACCAATTGTGTCCAGAAAAGAGTGATCCTAATGATGTGAGAGATTACATTGAATATACCCATTTATTACCCATAGAGGGTGAGGGTAACCTGGATTACCCTGAAAGACCCTTGACTAGAGAAGAAACCAAGTTTATAGATGATAAGAAAAATAGAGATGTCAAAAAAAAAGATTGATAAAAAGACCCAGGATTTTAAAAACCCACAGAGGAGAAGAGTTCACAAAATAATGAAAGAAGTCCAAACTCAACTCTTGGAAGATATTAAGACTCATTATCAAAACAAACATCAAGAAAATACAGGCAATGGATATATTGCTAAGTTAAAAATAGACAGATTTAGAGTAGCCAAAAAATTGGATATTTGATTTAACTGGGTGTAGACAGGAAGATGTAGATCAAATCATTGGAAGTGATTATCAATACTTGATCTTACAAAAAGAAAGGCATCCAGAAACTGGAAAACTTCATCATGTGAGAGGATTCATTCAAATGAAATACAGCTGTCATGAGAGATACATGTACAAAAACATTCATGGGTTAACTTGTTTTGATACGTCTCACAGCACCCCAGAATTGGAAAGAACCTTTTATAGGCAAGGTGACTATGAAGAATACGGGGTTCTTAAATGTGATGTGAGAAACAAAGAATTAGTTCCAAGAGATTGTAGATCTACCTGAATTTTTTTTTAAATAAAAAAATATTGAAAAACAATTTGCACACACTTATAACAAACAGGTGTACATTACTTGTCGATATATGTTTTAAGTGTATATATGTATGTGTTATTGTTTTGATGAAAAAATAAATGTTTAAAAATATATATTTGATGTGAATTTATTTCATAAAAAAGGGGGTTATTATTACAGTGGACCCTCATTTATCCGGACGCTTTGGTTCCAAGTCAATTTGTCCGGATATGTGAAGCATCCGGATATCTGAATCACCAGTTAAACAAGACAGAATAACATTTTAAAATTTCGTTCCTATGAAAAATCGTCCGGACAGTGAAGCATCCGGATATCTGGCGTCCAGATATCTGAAGGTCCACTGTATTATTAAAAGTTAAAAAAGTTATAAGTTTAAAAAAAGTTATAAAATTTTTAAAAAGTGACCTGGTGTTATAACTTGAGATACACACACGTTTCTTTTTTATTGACTGAATATGAAGGCATCTTTTCGAAAGATTTGGTGGCCCTTAAAAGGGCCGTTGGGTATAAAACACTTTTTGTTTTGTTTTTTGCTGATTTTGTTGATTTTTTTTTTTGTTTTTTCGTTGATTTTGTTGATTTTTTTGTTTTTTTTTCAAATTTTGTTTTCAAGGTGGCTCCACGTGGGTTCCTATGTGTTCAGTAGCTGCTGGACCAAGTGCCCTATGGATTCCTCATCAGAACTGTCCTCAGGGGGGGGGGGATTCTTCTCTCCGGGACAACGGAACGAGCAGCCGGTTAGTGTTCCGACAGAGGGGACAGGGCAAGTTCTCCTCGATAATCCTGGCCGCGCAGAGGATGCATGCTGGTCGTTGAATACAACGAGAACAACAAAAGTTATTCCGTTCCCCGTCACTCAAGCAAAGGGTGCAGAAGATGGTTTGTGGGGGGACACGGAAGCCCCAGGATGGGATGCGCCCCTGATTTCTAGCCATTCTCTGGGTAGGCGGCGGTAGTGGCTGTCTGGATGGGGGCCCCGAAGTCCTCGCTCTGTTTCTAAGTCTGGTGTAGGGGTGGCTCCTCCGACTCTGACTGCTGTTGAGCTCCGTATTGGCGGTAACTTGCATAAAATTGTAGCGAGAGAGCTCTTCTCCGGTGGCGATCCGTCTAACGATCACGACCGTCTCTATACTAATGCCAGGAATCATTCTGTAAACCTCCTGAAACTGTTGCTGGGCCATCTTGTTCTTCTTACTTCTTACTTCTTCTTCTAATCATCTAAATCAAGCACGAAGGAATGATACTGAAACCACGGAGGGGCTGTATTTATTTACAATAGCAGACGATAGTTCAATCGCGGCAAAACATCAACAAATCAATCACGTGATTAAATGTAATTGGCTAACACAAAAATAATCGCTTTTGGTCATGTGATCAAAAAGAGCCCCATCACAGTGACAAAGCGAAATTGAAGGGGGAAACACCGAACCCGAGTGTATATATGACGTCATACAATAAACATAACAGTGATGTAGTATTACATGATTTTCTTTTATTTCTTAAAAACTAAAGAAAAAAATTCTTAACTGTAAAATTCTCCTCTAAAATAGTATTTCGATCTGATATTCATTGCATCCAAGGGGTAGGGTCTAGTAATTCGTAAATTTTTTGATTGAGGTTTTGGAATTAAAAAAGTCACTGATTTTTTTTTCTTAACCTGTGTGAAATTTCCAGGTATTCCGTATTGAATACATACTTTTTTTTTCTTTTCATCGCATTTATGTTCTGCCATAGTAAAAAAAAAATAACTTTTTACTTTTTTATTCTCATGTTTATACCCCACGCAGGTAAAACGTATATTTCTTTTGCACACGGTCCCTAAGTATTACCTGTATAGTTAGCATAAACAAAACGTAGGTGTATCGTATTTTTGCACACAGCCCCTAAGTTTTTTGCACACGGATCTTTACAGGTGATGTAACAGGTATATAAAGCCTAGGTAAAAAGGTGCACACGGCTCATAGCAGGTATATAAACTAAAAAACTGTAAAATTTGATAATCATTCTGCGTGAGCACCTCGAACTGGGCACAGGTGAAAAAAAGAAATAGAAGCAATGATGAATACTTCGGAAAATTCCCAGTATTATGTAACACCTGAAGGATATGTAGAAGCTCCCATGACAGACATAATAAAGGATGCCGTGGATTTGGATTTAAATTTGGACATGATAAATTTTCATGTGTACATAAATAAAGAAGATATGAGCATTTTAAATACCACTTTGGACGGAATTGTCAACATGCTATCTGCTCTGGATAACAAGATGAATCAAATGAACACCAAGATGAATGATGTGGATAACAAAGTAAATAAATTGAACACCAAGGTGAGTGATCTTGAAAACAAGCTGGATAAAATGAAATGTTACAACAGCAGTGGATTTTGTTACATTAGTGGCCTATTATCACCAATCACAAAGTCATTCACGGGGAAAGAGACAAAAATGAGAGGGGAGGTAGGAAACACTGACAAGAAAAAAGAAGGGACCCAGGGCGGATCAGGAGAGAGTAAAAAACAGATGGATCCATGCTATGCATTGGTAAAAGTCATAGAAAGAAAACCTAGGGAAACCAAAAGGAAACTACCCCTGACCAGTGAGAAGCCACAGAAGAAGAAGAAAATTTAAAATGTATGTATATTTTCATTCTGAATAAAAATTGAATAAAAATAAAAATCTGTGTTCTTGTTTTCAATAAAACCAGTTTGAAACCGGTTATAGGGCTGTCTAGACTGTGAAGCCTGACGTCATAATGACATTCTTGTAATGTTTTTTGCACACGGCGCATTTACCTGTATAGTTAGCATAAACAAAACGTAGTACCCACGTACCAATGTAAAAAACACAATGTAAACAACTCCTTATTTAAGGGGATAGGTTAGGGTTAAAAGGGGTTAGGGATAGAGGCCTAAGGGGAAATTAGGATAGTTAGGGTTAGGGGATAGGGTTAAGAGAAAATAGGGTTAGTTTCACTTTTGTTTCTTGGTAATGAGGTTTTCAAAAAATGAAGCTACACTGTGAATGAATGCGTGACGTCATAATCACATTCTTTTGAATTGTTGCCAAAATCGTAGTAGCAGCGTATATAGTAAAATGTAAACATAGTGTAAACACCATATTTAGGGGTTATATACTGACCCACCTAGCCCAGGGTTAGGGTTAGGGGTTAGGGATAAGGGTTAGGGTTAGTTAGGGCTAGGGGGTTTGGGTAAGGGGGGTTGGGTTAAGGGGATTAGGGTTAGGGTTAGGGTTAGGGGTTAGGGGTTAGGGTTAGGGTTAGGGTTAGGGTTAGGGTTAGGGTTAGGGTTAGGGTTAGGGGTTAGGGTTAGGGTTAGGGTTAGGGTTAGGGGTTAGGGTTAGGGTTAGGGTTAGGGGTTAGGGTTAGGGTTAGGGTTAGGGTTAGGGTTAGGGTTAGGGGGTTAGGGTTAGGGTTAGGGTTAGGGGGTTAGGGTTAGGGTTAGGGGGTTAGGGTTAGGGGGTTAGGGTTAGGGTTAGGGTTAGGGTTAGGGTTAGGGTTAGGGTTAGGGTTAGGGTTAGGGTTAGGGGCTAGGGTTAGTTAGGGCGAGGGGGTTAGGGTTGGTTAGGGTTAGGGTTAGTTAGGGTTAGGGTTAGTTAGGGCTAGGGGGTTAGGGTTAGTTAGGGTTAGTTAGGGCTAGGGTTAGGGTTAGGGGGCTAGGGTTAGAGGGGTTAGGGTTAGGACTGCACTCAGTTGACCCACTTATCCCCTCCAACAATCAGAATCCAGAATTTTTGACCTCATTTGCATAAAAAGTGCACTCAGTTGATCCCCCTTTCCCCTCAACCAATCAAATCTGATCAGGTGATTTCTCTCAGCCAATCAGAATGCGGGGCTATCGGGACGGTTTATACTACTGGTAGCCAAAGCAATATTTTTTCTTACCTGGAAAAGTTGACAAGCAAAGAAAAACCTTGCCCAAAGTCGAAAAAGTTACTTATTTCAGTACCAGTTCCTTGGCATACAATACTACATTTCCCTATAACTTAACCGTAGTATAAACTGTGTGTGTGTGGGGGGGGGTGTTGTCAACCTGTCCATCAATGAACATTTTCAATAGAAAAAGTAATGTTGGGGAGAAAAAAGGGGTTGGGGCTAGGCCCCTTGACGCTCCCCCCCCCCCCCCGTGCGTACAGGTACAGAGAACGAATATGTAAATGGGTTGAATATGAACCATAGTTGTGGAAATTAAAATTTATTAGAATTATTCATTGTGAATTCAATAAAATTACGGTACATATATTTTTTCCACAGATGTACAAGTATGTCAGTTACACAGGGTTATATGAGTCTCTCTCTCTCTCTCTCTCTCTCTCCCTCTCTCTCTCTCTCTCTCTCTCTCTCTCTCTCTCTCTCTCTCTCTCTCATATTGTTTTTTACACACTTTGCAAAAAAGAATAACTTATAAAAATAAATACATGTACCTACACTGAAAGGATTTTAAAAAAAATAAATAACACTTGAGAAAAGAATGTTTCCGTTAATTATCGAGAAATACGCTAGGAAATTATTGTATCAATTTCATGTTTCTGCTTTGAATACTTGATATCGCGATTACTTAACTTAGCGGAACTCTTTCGCAAAGGAGGTAGGAATCGTCTGTTGGGTGGGGGCAATGTGCTATTCAATACAATGCAAGATCGATCATTGTAGCATTTATAAGGACAGATAAGTAAAAAATCCTGGTGGAATGCTTCGTTAAACAATCGCTGAACCAGCCTAATATATTTTTGAGAGGAACCAATTCTAAATTGTCACATTTTTAACGATATTTTTAATTAAGCGGACTCTTCTCGTTAAATTTTCATTGAAAATCGTCACATTTTAAAGCAGATAAAATATTCTAAACTTTCTTTATTTGACGATCTACTATTTGAAGTTCAATATCTGGCAAAACATCGTGATTTCGGCATTAAATTGTTCGAATCATTCGATTGTCACTATTGTAAACAATGTCATTTGCCCCCAGAAATGTAGACTTTTCTCGACTCCCCCGCAAAAGAGCGGTAGTAAGTTAAATAACTGCGGGGTACTCATTGGTAGTCGCGATATTACGTATTCTCTGATCTAAAACAAAATGTGTATTTTACTTGGGAATATACATGTACATATGCTTTGATCCTACACTAAAACTTTGATTTAATGCAGCTCAGACTTTATACGACGTATAACACGAAATCAGGTCGATGCTATTTTGATTAGTCTTTCTTCGTTACATGAGCACATGAGATTAAATTATTCATTTATAATTCAATTTAGTGTTCATACTATACAATGAATCAATTATTTTACAAATAAAAAATTCCAGAAACACGGTTAATTCAAATGAAATAGGCCTTTAATTGTCACCAAATGTGTTCTTGTAAGTAAGAGTTCTATGTTATGACATACAATCGAGCAAAAACGCAGTTTCTTGGGATTGGTCGCGGAAGAAGAACTACTGCTGTATATGCAGCAATTTCAGAGGTAAAACTGTAGATGGACATGTCATTAGTTTCCAAAAAATTCCTAGAGATATAGAGAGAAAATATGGCTGCAGCAGGCTAGATTAATTCGTAAAAACTTTATAACTAAAAATTTCTTCCGCACATTTTGAAAATAATGATGATCCATCTGCAGAACATCCACTACCGAAAATTATTTTATATATTTTTTTTAAATAGGCCTATTCGAATATATATCAGCATTTTATCAGTAATTTGTTTCTTTTTATTGTAAGGGGGGGGGGGGCTCAAACAGCGCCTTATTATAGTACTATACAGATTAATACAAATCCAGAAAGAGACTATGAGTGGGCAATTAAAAAAATATGAATCAGTTAAGATTTCTTTTTATTCACAAAGACAATAACATTTTTCCACATGACAGAGGCATTACGTACACCATGAACATTTTTACATCAAGAACGTCCGCGGAAGTGACTTTATTTATAGCACATGCGTATTAAACACAGTAAAAGAGTTCCCTTCAGGGGAAATAACTCACCTTTTGAAAATGGGGAATATTATACAACTATTACTTCAACATAAGTGCATACTCAGTTGTTGAACATTTTTTAAAAAATGCCATAAAATGAGGTTTAATATTATTTAAACATATTAGCTGTGATTTTGTTCTTCATTAGAAAGTGGGGGGGGGGGGCACAGACATACTCTTGCCCCCCCCCCCATCTGAAAGTGGGGGGTTGGGGGCTAGTGCCCCCGCTGCCCTCCAGTGACTACGCCTATGTAATGTTTATAGCCCCGCCCTAGCACTAGAAACCCTGACGCTGGGGCCATGAAATTCACAATTTTGGAAAGAGACAGCCTTATTCAACATAACTATGCACTTGGTTAATTTATTTAATGTGCAGGAGCATAAAAGAAAAAGTTCAGAAACTATGCATGCATTCTTACTAAAGTATATAATCTATAAAGCCCCGCCTTAGCACTAGAACCCCTGATCCTGGGGCCATTAAATTCACAATTTTGAAAAAGGCAGTTATTTTTAACTTAACTATGCACTTGGTTAATTTATTTAATACTCAGGAGCAGAAAAGAAGAATTTCACAAAAATAATGCATTTTTACTCCATAATCTGTTTAGCCCCGCGCTAGAACTAGAACCTCTAACCCTGGGGCCATGAAATTCACAATTTTGGTAGAGGACTCAATGCTGAGAACAGTGATACCAACATTGTGACTGCTTGATTTCAGGGAGAAAAGATGAAGATTTTTAAAGATTTTTAAAGATGGTTTGGTCCCACCACTCAGGCCCCAGAGGACAGGGACCATGAAATTAACAATTTGTATTCAACTTTACCCATAGACGCTATATACCAAATATAGTTGAAATGGCTGAAAATGTTCAAATGTTAACGCACAAAAACGGATAGCAATAGATTTTCTGTGTTTACTCAGGTGACCAAGGCTAATAATAGTTTATGTGGTAACAGAATATTTTGTTATTTTTATAATGACAGAAGTATTATCTCAGAAACATATATACTTTTTTGAAATTTTCCCTCATAAAACGCAAAAGAAATCAATTGAATTGGCAGCGTTCTGTTTTGCATAGAAGGTCAAAGATCATGGCAAAGTTGATTGTAATTCTGGTATTCTATTGCAACAAATTGAACAAAATAGTAACTTTAACATTTGTTTTTCGAGGGGGGTGGGGGCTTTGTTAATTCACTTGAGTATAGAAAGAACTTTTAACTTTTCGGTGGAAAATTGTTATTAAATCACTTGTGCATAGAAAGAATGAAAGGAATATAAATCAAAAATGTGATTTGAATCATAAACATGCAGGTATGTTACGGTAATTTGAATGTTTCATCTTTATCATCCGATTGATATACCAAATATAATATGCATGCATAGCACATGTAATTTCCTCAATCCCTTTGTTTTATTTAATGGGAACCTGAACTTAGTTTTTTCTTTGTTTTATTTTCTTTTTTTCAATTTTTTTTTTGTTTCCCTCTTTTACGTTTGTATTTTTCTTTGGCTGTCTTATGGTTATTATATGAAATTTCTGTATTTAAAAATTTTAGCTTAAACTGTTTCTTCTTATGAACTACAGTTTACATGTTGTTAGAGAGAAAATTCTTTTTAAAAAAGTATGAAAGTTTTTCGTTTGAACTGTTAAATCGTTTACCATTATATGTTTATAAAGCTAAACTGCAATGACACGTGTTTCTAGTAGATTCAAAATGATGTTTGTTTTTGCATATTTCTTTGTATACTTATGACATATATCAAGAAATCCCTATACATGTACTTCATAGAATTTAGAATATTTAACGTTTATCTGTTATATTGATATCATTATTAATTATATAAAGATATTTACTACGCACTTTTAATTTTTTTTTTAATGAAGTAGTTGTGTTAAAAAAAATTCTCCAAACAGTTTAGTCAAAGCTGTGACCTGCAGAGAGCTGATTTGGAATGGTGCAGGTGAGGAATTTTTCAAAAGCCAATGCAGTCATATTGAAATACACTTGATACAGTAAGACGGATTATACATTTAAGAGTTAATCAAATCATTTTGCTTATGAAAATTCAACCAACCTGAACCTCCAAAGAGTTAAACATATAAGGTTCTTCTTTTAAGACCGATAATAATTTTTATTTGCTCTACAACAATCAACCCACCCAGCATAAGACTAGAAACGAATTCTGATATCCAGTGTGAATGATTTTAAAACTATGTCTTTCAAAATCTAAAATATCCTGCAGATTTGACAATTAAAAAACAAAATTTATAATACAGTAAATTTTTTCTAATCCGGACTCAGAGTACTCCGGATTTTCGTCCCTTCCGTTTATAAATTTTAGTCCCATGCATTTCTTTAACACCTTCATTAGAGAAAATTTTGTGTAGTCCGGATACTGTCTATTATGTATTTCGAACGGCCAGACTGGTCCCAACTGCTCATAATTAATGGTAATTATTTCCTCTAATCCGGCCACACAAAGCGATTACAGTTTTAAGGTTCTTCCAAATGAAAGGTGATATATTCATTCTGTTTCATCCACCAACACTAGATATTTCCATGAAAATATCAGCAATGTAGAATTTGTTATATTGAAATAAGATAATTAAATCTATATTTGAGCTTTAAAAATAAGTTTTTTTCTTCAGATTGATTTAATAGCTTATCAAATTGAACATCTACCACCGATTTAGTGATTTACAGAAAGAAAGAAAATAAAACAAACTTATATGAGATTTAACTAAATTCTGATACGACGATCGTATAATTATTTTTAATTACTTGACGTATTTATTTTTCAAAACTTAATAAGAAAATTATAAATAATCTTGATTTTGTACCATTTATTTTAATTATAAGTGTTATAATTATTTATTTTTAATTAATTTATATTTTAACAATATAATAATTTTTCAGACTTTGATCATGTATATCGTGTTTGTGACATTCATCGATCGGAGAACTTTATAAAGCCGGCTACCTGGTTTCTGCTGTTGCTGCGCCTGCTTTGAAAATGTTTCTTTGTTGAGGAATCAATATTAGACAAAGGGATTTGCTGATGCTATTCTTTGTCTGATTGGGTCATATCCAGAGTATGCTCTGGCTTTAATCAGGTCTGGACGATTTCTAAATAAGGAAGTCAAGAACGATAACCGTGAATTTCTATTAATACACAGAATAAACAAGGCTCTAATCCTTCTGATCAATCAGATAACAGCATTTTGACAAACCCATGAGAGAATAAATAAAACACGTGGTTTTTAAATTTTTTGCTCAAAAGATTTTTTTAGAACAAACTTTTTGTAAAATTTATGTGCATTTGCGAATAATATAATATTTATGACAATTCTACCGTGAACAAACGCGACTTGAAAGCTTGGAATACGTTTTAAGTGGGATAAAAAAATCCCAAAAGTTTACTTACGTTAAAAATTTGATATAAATACGGTAATATTTTCAGTTTTTAGAGCCTGACATAAATATCTTATCCAAAAGATAACAGTTTTTATTATTTTTGAGTGTTAATTACAGAATACTAGTAGTCCATGCAGTTTCTGATATGCGAGGTAAGATATTGGGATAACACGCATTCATGTATATTTACAGGATTCTCTTTTCTCCACATTAAACGCCTTTCCTTATGCCCATTTAAAGTCTGCAAAGCTAAGTATACGGCGATCAAGAAACCCGTGATAATGCAAAACTATATGTGTATACTCCATACGATAAACACTTGTGTGAGATGATCTATACACATGGAATTTAAGCATTATCGATGAAAATCGGACTGTTAAGCAAAATTATATTTACCATCATGTAATATATTCTGGTAAATGTTATAATTGAACTTGATAAAAACTTGCTGGTGCGATCTATACCTCTGTAAACGATTACATTCTATCGCGCATATTTTTTTTTACCGGGATAAAAATGTCAAGGTTGTTCACGGTAAATATGTGGGGAATACCTTATTCTTCAAAAGCTTTCATCTTACTTCTACAGATTTTTTGTTAAAAAATCTTTTTTAGGTAAAAAAACAAAAACACGTGTTATCTTTTTGTTCTTTTAAAATATGTTTTGGGGTGTGTAAAAATGCTGTTGTCTGATTGGACAGAAAAATAATTAGGTGTACTTGATGTACATTTATAGCAACTTCCGGTTATCGTTCTTGACTTCCATATTTATAAATTGTCCAGACAGTTTTCGATAGGCCTGATTTTAGCGAAAGTTTCCTCCCGTTGATCGCGATAATGGAGGTCGACTCGGTGATTTTCCTTCTTTGTGACAAAGTCTTACTAAGTTTAAGAGGTTGTAGCAGAAATATTTGGTGGAAAATCTTTAATACATAACTTTTTTAAATTAAAGAGGCTCTCAAAAATTTATATACTTCGGAAAAACAATGATTTCTAATTGAAAATAGCAAATACAAAAAATTTAAATTGGTTGAACAATGAAGGAATATGAGCACTTAGACCTCCAGTATGGCGGTCAACGGGAAATAACTCTTGCTAAATTCTGGCTAATCGAAAACCATCTATACATTGATCTGTACACATTTCATTTCAGAAATGCTTACTTTTTTTTCCTACAGATCGAGTCATTACTATCTCCTTCCGCTATTGATTATTTATTTCCTAATGTTTCTGTTGGTTTTCCTCCGAATGCTATTAGTGTTAGTGACTTGACTTTAAAGGTTCTTTCAAGTGCCTTTGGTTTCACGGACCAGTCTGCATGGTCAGCCAGATTGGTCTCAATCTCTATTCTCTAATTCTCTTCGCACTTGGAGAATCTTTTCTTAATCTGTTAATTTTGAAAGTCTGCAAGTAATAAGTATAGGTTACATATAGAAGCCGAGTAGTATTGATTATATCGTTTTCATGGGGCGTGGAAATCGAGGGCGCGGAGCGCTCGAGATTTCCACGCCCAATGAAAACGATATAACCGATTGTACGAGGCATCTATGATGTAAGCAACTTGTCGTATGTCTGATGACGTAAATTTCATTGAGAGTGTCAAAATTCAATAGTGAAAAAAATTAATTTCAAGCTAGCTCTCCAACATGTCGGACGTTCTTAGTGAATTTGACTTTGAGTTTTTAACTGAGTTTGAAGTTTTTGACAATTCATTTTTGAGCCAGGCACTAAATATATATATGAATTCAAAGAAAGAATAAGCAAGGAGTTTAACGATAAAAAGTTAGGAGATTTTACCGTATTTTTCAAATTTTCAAAATTGATTAATCTTTTAAACGACTGGGAACTTTCAACCGAGCTAAATACTTGTATTTTAATTTAGTTAAAGACTAAGAAATAGCTATACATGTTCATTTTTCTGTGGTTATGAACTTGTGAAATAAAATCAGTTATTTTTCATATGACCTAAGTTTTACCGTTTAATTATACCGATAAAAATAGAGGACTAGGAATGGCGGAGAATAAGCTTCAACACTTACGCACAGGGAATTACTTCATTAACATATTAGAGCGATACAAAAGTAAAACCTAGAGGATAACGGATAACCGGGAAATTAATGCAATGCAGAGATTAGTTCATTTAACTAACGCACGGGAATTAGTCCATTCACTTCTGATACTTCTAGGGAATTATTCATATTTTACTGACTTACATTTATATAAGAAAAATAAGTTGAGGTATAATAAAAGGAAATAAAAAGAAATCATGCTTTTAACGATATCATCAATAGGGTCCTTACCTAAAACTAGATTACTGTTTACATGGAAATTTTCGTCCCAGTTTTATTTTAGCCTCATTCGACCTACTATCATTTGGACAAATTTTAAAGGGTGGCGAATTCAAAGAATACAGTATGATTTCTTAAACAAAACTTTAATTGGACGAATTTAAAACGGAACAAAATTATTTGCAAGTGTGAAAGGGCGAAAAAAACTATATTACCCTATATACAGTAATTTGGCAAGGAGTATAATGTCAATAATCTGAAAAGACATAAGTGTCCAGAAAAACATTGCAACAAGTCTATAGACTAAAATACATATAAATTTAAAAGGATAAATAAGATTATTATAACACATTCACATGTAAATATACACGTAGAAGAAAATTTAATCAGTGTTTAAATAAATTTTTATGCACGAGGATCGAATGATTATGTGGTATATTGTTTTAATCTTATCTGTCTGTCTAATTTTTAACTGTCTGTTGGCAATTTTAACCTATCCAGTAAATATTGAATGGGAGGGGTTATGGCCTCCATATTTCACATGTGTATTTCCGGTCACAAGACCTCTTTTTGCGTACCACCAATTTCGACCTTTTTACCTTAGCTTCACCTATGAGTTCTTTGACAAAAAATACCACAATTTAAGCTTGACCTTAACATTTGAATAGTTGGAGCTAGGGCTTTCATACATTATTCACATGTGTATTTATTGTTATCAAGACCTTATAGAGCTGGTTTTGAAACTCTTTTACCTGACCCAAGAATTTGACCAACTTTTCAAAAACAAAATTTTAATATAACTTTGGTCATAACTTTATAACGGTTAGAAGTATGACTTTCATGTTTCACAGGTGTATTCTTTGTAAGATTTTCTTTTTGTTACTGAAACTTTTGACCTATTGAACTTAACCTTTAGAGCATTTAAGAGGATTCAACCGTCTCCATAGCTGCCAATCGGAGGCATCAGTGTTTTTAATCATATATTGTTTGATCATGTTCATTTTGTTTTATTCATGAATTTAACAAGTTGATGTAAACTATACATTTTATTTTATTTTCATACAAAATTAAGAGATATAAGTTTCACACATCAATCTACATAAAAGTTTATTACAAAGAAAAAGAATAGATAAGTAATAAATTCATAGACATATCCATGTACCCATTACACATTTATCGCAGCGGTAACTTTGGTGGATGCTGTAAAATCATATCTATATACCCCCTCCAAAAATTTTACAAATGAATGAGAGGTCCATGTGCAACAATGTTCGTCTAAGTAGTTTTTGATCTGCTGTTCGTCCCCAGGTTTTCACCATTTAGGACCTACTTTACCCCTGGGGGTCATGATTGCGAAATATAGAATCTACATAACAGTTTACTGCTTGTAAATCAATTTCATTATTTTTGATCCGGTAGTTCTTCGGAATTTCATAAAAAGATCTATCCAATATATTTCAATGTAATATTTTGTTTTATTGATCTGGTCCCTGCTTTATTACAGGGAATGTTATTTTTACAATTAAAAAATCTACAACACCCTATGATGCTTTTACATAACATGTTAACGAGTAAACGTCACACAAGCGCTCAGCTCGTGTGAGCGCAAAATCAAAGACACAGTCTAATATTTTTGGTCTATATCCAGGAGTAAGCATTGTAAAAACAATCCTCAGATAATTGAATAATGTTTTATGGTTTCGGTCCATCCTCCCAGTTTTCCTTTGAATGAAGAGTCTGTCAAGTTAATTTACACTTTGTTTTCTTTAATGAAGTATGCTTGAAATCCAAGCTGAGAGTGAGTTTGCTCATTATTTTAAAAAAAGAGAAGCTTTAATTATTTAAATGTTAATGGACGACTAATAACTACAACATGCGATGGTAGACAAACACAATCACTGACAATAACTGAGGTACTAAAACAACTTCCATCGCATATGAATGAAGAGAAAGACAAGCAAGAATCATTTAGGAAATGTATTTGTGAATCAGATAAGCTACTGGGTATGCTACTTTGCATCAAAGTCCCAGAACCTAGTTAATTCACTCGTATTGATAAAGTGGCGACCCTCAAATCGATGTAATGGGCAACTAACTTTGCTTCCTATCTTAACGCTCTTTCCTGGAATGAAATACTCTTCCATATACTGTAAAAGCACAAATATTCGTGGGGTATTAAATTTCGTTTATTTCGTTGTTTACAAAATTCAACGAAATTAAATCCCACTCGAAATTTTATCTGACTATACATTGAATAGGGTTAGTTTTAAAACAACGAAATTAAACGCACACGAAATTATTTTTGATGACAAAACAACGAAATTTTATGCCAACGAAAATTTGTACTTCTACAGTACATTGTTATGTATTGCTCCTCTTCATTCATGCAGCTAAAACCTCTTTCAAATTCCACTCTCCTATGAAAAGTAGTAGCGATTTTCTTCAGTATCTTTTCAACTGATCCTTGGATATCGCGAGTTATTTCCAAGGAAGAGTGAGGTTCGCCATTTGGAATGTATGCCTGTAGCTGAATCGATGTTTCTGTCACAGCAATTACTATGATGTTTTCATTGTATGAAAAAAAGGCAGCATGTACTTTTATTTTTTAACGCCGTCTAACCCTCTAAATTTAGACATGCAACCACAAGACGAAAGTATAAAAAGTAGGGAAGGTACGCCAAATGGAAAAGAAGAATGGATGTTTTTTCATGGGTTTCGCCTATCATATTTAGAATGCTTTTGTCAAATGTTTTTCTGTTCATGCATGGTATATAGTGATAATTCTCTCCCTTTGCTATCAAACCGAGTCTTTGCATGAAGTTCAAAATAATGTCCAAGTTACCCAAAAGATAACGCGATTTCTGATCAATCTTCTCTTTTCCAGAATGTTGTGTTTCGTCTCTAACATAATAAACATTTATATCTGACTTGTGGGAAGCCTGACTCTCTGGAACAGTTAATTTGCTGTAGCATTTTTGTTTTCTTTATGTTTGAATATATATCCATTATTACTTCTTTCCTTAGACAACCAGTATTGTAGTAATCATCCCAATCTAATCTTGTAGCTTCAATTCCTTTCAAATGAAGTTTATCAGTGATGATACCTTTAAAGACATTTACAAACCACTGTACATCAATAATTATCCATCTCTCTAATCCATCTTCGTTAAAGTACAAAACCTTTCCAGCATCATGATAATAACGCAACATGTCTTTCCTTTTCTTTTCCTCTTTATTATCTTCTGTATGCTTTCAAACTATGTCTGACAGGTCCAACATTTTTCTCTAAGCTTTTCATTGATTGATTTCAATTTCAAAAAAGGCCCAGTCTTTTGGAGGTGTGAGGGGAAATTGTATGAAGAAGCAATTATCTTTGTCCACATACTGTAGTAAGTTAGAATTCTTTGGGAAATTTTCTTGTAAGCGTTCAACAAATTCCTCTTCACTCTGAAATATGATTCATTTAAGATATTTTAAAATATAAATGCCCATGATCAAATTAAATTGGGTATTTCCTTACACGGATTTCTTATTAAAACAAACATGACGATTCTTTTATAGTTTTACGCCCTCCCAAAACAGTAAAATGCAAGTCAAAATGAAAACAGTTGAAATAACTTCGAAATAACCTACGGAATCTCAGATAAACGTCATGTTTATTTGACAAATTTTAACAAGAACAAAACTTTCCCTCTTTCTCTCATCAATTTAAAGTTCCAATATTAAATCTAGATTCTGCCATGCAAAGAAAACTATATTAGATAATAAAAAAACACGTTGAAATGTCATTCAAGTAGGATTAAACCAGGAACAGATTTTTCATTTTGAACTATATCCATGGTCAGTGCATTTAATTTTATATTCCTACCAGTACATTTAATTTTAAATTCCCGCATGTACTTTTTCCATGATGTTTTGCAGTGAAATTTGCTAGACTTGTTCTGAAATACCTATTCAATTATTTCTTATGAATTCTTTCAACAATTTGTAAGTGTATGTATTTTCCTCCAAAGAAAGAAGCCGATTTTACCATAAAATTGACACAATTTCAAAATTATCTAAAAAAAAAAATATCATAAACCCCCACTTTTGATATTTTTCCTGAACATTTAAGAAAACTTTTACCTTTCCATTTTAAATCAGCGAAATGTTTAAGACCTTCAAATTTTTTTTTCTTTTTTGCTTTATAAATTTTCCATACCAGAAAAATAACATTTTGTGATTGCAGAAAGGTAAAAAAAAATTATTATGTGAAGCGATTTGAATTTTTTTCAGAGTTACAATTTTAAAGTGATTTTTGAATAAAAAGACTTTATAGTTTTCATGTATTTGTTTCATGCTTTATTTAGATAAAAATATTGGAGGGAAAACATCGAGGACATAATTTTTTATTAAGACACAATTTTCCCTGCAAAAAGGTCATATTAATGCACTTTAGATAGAATAAGCATATTGACCACCTTTTTGAATTGATTTTTTATTAAACGTTGTATGTAGAAACTAAAAATATATTGGAAAAAAATTGAGAATTTAAATATCAGGAGCCAACCTCCTTAAGCAGTAGCCAATTAATCTTTTAGAATATGAAATTTGGTGTCCCGTAGATGTGTAATATATCTTTGGATTTTTTTAAACATTTGCTTTGGATAAGATTACTTTTTTGAACAAAATTTTGGTTCCCAAATAAAAGCTCCTATGTCATGTACATTTTACGTAGTTGTCTTGTCATCTTCACAGTTAGTTGTGATGTACTGTAAAAATGAATGATGTTTCGTATTTTTTTTCCTTGGGGGATCAAATAGTCGTCGAAAAATTGCGATTTCATTTAAACCACTTCCCCCTGGTTCCAACAACTACTCTAACAGAAGTAGGAGAAGCTTATTTCAGGTTCATTTGTACCACAAAACATTTTATAAAAGTTGCAGTTTCAAAACATATCAGAGTTAAGATATAAAACATATTGATGTAAAACATTTTTTCTGTTTTAAATGTAGCATTTAATTTTTTCTAAAACTGTATTAAGAAATTTGTGGTAAAACATCTAATTAAAATTTCTAAAAAATGAATTTAAAAAGATTTAAACCTATAATTGTAAAACATAGTTTACATTGCAGATATTTATATACATGAAATAAAACCTTCAGTTTCTTGTACTTTAAAGCTATATGAGCCGTATTTTGGAGAATTAAATTTTGCTATTTAAATATGCTATTTATGATAAATCTGTATGGCTTTTGTAATTTTTTCCATTTTATCAAATCAGACGCATATATAGATTTTTTTGATTTCAGAAGAAAAATTCTACAAAGAGATGTAAAATATTATATGAGAAATCAATATTGTACTGGGCGACAAATATGTAATTTTGCTTTAATCATACGCAGCATTGTTAATGCTAAAAAGGGGACGGGGCATAGTTTACACGAGAAAAAATTACTGTCACACAAAATTATTTACTTTTATGTACTCCTCAGAATACATGAAAATAAAATAATTTGCAACTTTAAACTGTATTAGCATAATAAACAACAATAAACCTCATCAATGCATTCAGCAGTTAAAATTACATTTAGCTGGTTATAAACAACTTGAATCACTGATCACGATTAACTTGTAAATATGATGTCATTTTGGTAAAAATGACATATTTCATGTGTTATGGGAGGCAGATTGAGGATTTTTTAATAGTTAAAAAAAGCGTTTATTATTAAACGGAAAACTATTTACAGGTTTTAAATAGAATATTGATATTAATGTTTATAATATAAACTGAATTTTGTCGTTTCTGGGTCTCTGTATTTATCACAATGCTCACAAACCAAACCCGTGACGTCATAACTGTTGATCATTCAGTAGTAAAGTGAAAGCGGCAGGTAACGAGAATATTCACGTAAACAAACAAAACGCATTTAGAATGAATATATGTATCATGTATGAATCATGTGGAAATAAGCTTATGAATTAGGCATTGTAATATGCTTCTACAATTTCTTCGTAAAATAAAAGCAGACAAGGTCAGCCTTTCCTCTGTCGTTCGTAACAAAAAGATGCAAAAGTTCAATTTTACGCCGCACACTTTGAAACTAAAATTTTGTTTCTATTTAAAGTTCTTATTCTATTGATTTTTGAAAGTGCTGCTTGATTCGCATGGTTTACGGGAATTGATGCATTTTTTTTTCGATCTTATGAACAAAATGTAAAAAAAAAAAATTAGAAGGTTTTATCCGAAAGTGTTGAATAATTATTTCTATGGTGAAATTCTAGCAGGACTTTTCATAGTACACGTAAAAACACATTTTTACATACCTATTATTACCAATTGAAATTGATTATCCCTGAGGTAGTGTTAAACTTTTCCATTTATCATTAGATTTTTTTTTAATCATAGGGTGACGTCGTGATGAAGTGCTTCCTGTATGTAGTATAAGTCGCACTGAATCTATAAAATGCAAAATGAGAGCAAAAGTGTTATCCATGACTTTTCCGATTTATTAGTTTTACATATTATAAAAAAGTGTTTATTCGTCGAATTCTTAACAAATCCGCGCCTTGGCCAATTATCTGACTAGGCAATCGTCACTCAATGTACATTGTAAGCATATTAGATAACTAAAGGAGAAAGTGATCGTCCACTTTATCAGATTTTTATAACATTGAAATGAAAAGAGATTAGAGAAAACGAAAATGTTATCAAACCTATTTGGTGATAAAACAAAGGCAGATCTTTCGTTTAATGCTTTATACTATGTGTGCTTAAAAGATATGAGTAAGGGTTTACATCCTATCGTGACCTTCAAAATTCCGTATTTTAGGGGTTTTTTTATCAAACATTTTCTTTTTATAATTTCATATTTTATTTCATAATTGTGTTTATTTATTTGGTTAAGATTTTTGTATTTTTTTAAAGAAATTCTTTATAATTTTGTTTTTAACTTTATTTCATTCGTTTACATTTTATTCAAATAAGGTTTGCACGACTGGGCTTCCGCACAACCCACTTTCATGGCCATACGAAAGAAGGTCATAATCTGAGGTGAATAGACTTCATTCTGAAAAAAAAAAATTCTGAAGAACAAATGTTTCAGAATGAAAAGGGTGGGAGTTTGACAGGATAAACTAAATAACGTAAGTAGTAAAAGATAATGGATTAAAAGATTTATAATTTTAATCTACTTTCGTTTTAAACAGTTAAGGGAAAAGAAATGAACAAAATCAAAACAAACATTTTAGACATGGAAGTCCACATTTTGACGCAGAAGCAAAAAATGTTAAAATATATAATGTTTAAAATAGGAATAATACAAAATTAACTTACTGTTGTACAAAAAACGTATCTTTTTTTCTTATCATTCATAATATCCTGCTTTTACTGAAGCTAAAATAAATGATAGAAGATGATTATTTGTATTCTCTGTTGTCAATTTCCGAACATAAAAAGCGTAAAAATTTTGTAATAGCATGTTCATGACTAGAGAAAGCTTTTAAATGTTATTACAGTTTACTCTAGAAATGAAATCATAAAATGTTTACAATTAAATACAAGGGGAATACAGCTGATAATGACTACAGTACATGGGTAATATTTAATTTTATGTATGTTCTAATTTTATGGAATTTATGTCACAAAAAATCTTCCAATGATGTCATGTTATAATCGATATCTGTTTTAGGGGAATGTCAAAGAAGTTTGGATCCTTTGGTTACACTGTGGACTCCTGTCCCAGTAACAAGACAGAGTACACAGCCTCGGCTACCAGACTGGGGTGTGGTGTGGATGAGAATGGGCGGAGTCAGTACGTCTGTGTTCCTAATCACCAGAGGTCAAGTCTGGTGGAGTTCTGTTATAATATAACAACCACGGGGTTATATACCAAAGGTATTTATCCATATTGTATGAGTAAACCATTTTATATGGATTGTATTTTGTATTTTTAATTATATATTTTTCTGAAAACAGGTAACTGTTTGAAAGTTTTTGAAAATGGAAATTTGGACCAAACGGGCTGTGTAAAATTTACACATGGTTGTCCGTCAAATCACTTCTTTCTTTCTGACTTGTATAAATGTAAGTATTTACTTCATAAATAGATAATTTTTCAATAATTGTGATTGAATAAAAGATTCCAAATGTACACGTACATGTATAACACAATTTTGTCGAGTCATTATATGATTTAACACTTATAATATATCATAATTACAGGTTTTGGTTTATTACGCTTACAGTGTAGTAATATAATTTAAAAAAAGAACATAAAAAAACTACATATTGACAAAGTGGAATAAAAAAGCAATTCAAAACCTCATTATACAGCATTAATTTTCAAAAATTAAATGCAATTTCCTTTTTTTTATCACAGTCCCTGTCTGTCATGATATAAATCCCATAGAAAGATGTTTTAATGCGGATCCTTCTTGTCCAAACATAACGTGAGTAGAGAGAAACAGAGAGATAGAGAGAGAGTTATAAGTACTGTTTGTCATGTCTCTTTAATTTATATTTATATATTTTATAATTATAAAAGCTGGGTGTTTATAGACATTTCTAGACTATATTTATCTCCTACAGAAGAAGAGTTTCATATAAAGATATACAAAACCGATCAAATTTTAAGGTTCTTCTTTGCCAAATAAATGTTGACAGCTTTAGATATCATATCTAAAATGAAGTTATATCTGAACGTAAATTTATTGACGCTCTAGCATGCTTATCTGAAGTAGAAAATTCATCAAAAGATGTAAAACGAAAAAAAGCAGGAAGTTGTCTATAATAAGGGACATTTGAAAATGTATTTTTAAGTTTAACCACAGAACCTTCTACAACAGAAATGAGTCCTACTGAAATAACACTGCCTACGGGAGCCGTAGTAGGAATTACAGGAGCAATAATAGGCGTTATCATAATGATTGCTGTATTTGTGGTTTTCATATTAAGGAAATTGAAAAAGCAATTGAACAAAGGTAATTTTCTGATTTCAATTCTTATACTAATGCCTATTATTTACCGTAATAATTAACACTTGACAATGGGTACATGTACAACTAAATATATTTCAATGGGTTTATTCCATATCATATCAAAGCAATAAGTAATCTAACTGTTGGATAACCCTTCATTGATTAAATTTCTGTTTGAAAAGTTTTATAAGTTTCATTTACGAATATTCTTATTTTGTCTTTTTTTTTAAAAATCAAATTGTATTCAGAGGATGATATAGAGGTACACATTGATCTGATCAGAAAGGAAGGTCACAATGGTACAACAGAGACAGAGAAGAAGAAACGAAATTCATTGGATTTTTGTAAGTTTTACCTTTAAGGTATTTCTTTACATTATTGGAAAATATAAACACTAAAGTTGCATCACTAAAGCAAAGAGCAATACTCCTTAAAAGTCCACGACAAGAAAAACATTTAGAATGCAATATGGATTAAACTGATCATACATTATTAAAACTTCCTTTATCTTCGAGATAGTTTAGCAATGAATGATTTTATTATAGTAAAGAAAACTTATTTGTAAACAGATTATAATATATACTGGTTATGTTTGAAAATTATTGAGACCTTATGCATATTTTTCTTTCTCCTGAAGTTTTTTCGATGAAAATTCGCATTTAACTTTGACAAACACCAAGAATTTCACAAAAGCAAAATAAACTAGATGCTGTCATGAGACAGTAATACCCGCACTAAGGTGTTTGCCTCTAAATACACAATCCTACGGGCGGCTTTCCAAGGAAAAGTCAAAATAATTCTATATAATTCAGGCACGTAGCATCGTTTTTGAAAGTGTGGGGGGGGGCAGCCCCCCCCCCCCGGTTGCTACGTGCCTGTAATTTACATGTATTCATCAAATTAAATTGAGTATGAAGTTCTCCCTGTGACCTATAACTCAGAACCTCTTATATTTATTTTACATGCTTAATTCATTATATACCAGTTTGAATTCTATTAATGATGTAAATTAGATTTTGATTAATGTTTTGCTCATAATAGGACCTTTTTAAATTTACTAATCCCCCCCCCCTCGACACCACAATCACACAGTACATACTTTTTGGAATAGGCTAGATGGAACAGTTTTGTTAAAACATTGTTTGTTATGAATTAATTTAAAATTTGTTCTTGACATGTAAATTCTACATCACATCACGTTACGTCACCCATTATCATATTTTTAGATTAAACTCCATTCGGTACACCTCGGCCGATTCCCACTTCATCTGATAAGGGGACGGAATCGACGGCACGAAGGTTTTCCGAATGGAATAACATTAGAACATGTATGCTGCAGTGTGGTGTGCATTAGATTAATTCATTTTGTGTTATAATTGGATTTATATTTCATGAAGTTGACAAGACCTATGGAGGTCGGGAAGTACAATTTTAAGTATAGTAGGGGATAAAATAAACCCAAACGATTAGGTTAAAGTTCAAAATGGGTCAAAGATCATCGCATGCCACACTAGACGAATTTCATATTGTGAAGTTATCTCCCGTTGTCGATGTGACATTCAGTTACTGCCAATACTGGTGCGGATCCAGAATTTTTTTCGGGATTAGGGAGGGGAGTTCACATCTCAGTCAAAAAATTCCAGCTCAGAATTTCCTGACAAGCAGGAGAAAAAAAACTCATAAACTGAAAACAAATGAACAAAATAAAAACATTGATAGTGGGGTCAGTGTTTTCTAAGTTAGGGGGAGGATGTCCAAAGTCATTTTTATTTGCTTCAGTATATAGTCTTGTTTAAATAACAAAGCAAATTCCAGGGGGGGGGGTCCAATCTCCCTACCCACTCCCTGTCCCTGAAATAACAATCTATTTTCTGATTCCAAATAAATAGTATATTTTTTTCCATTTGACTAATTATACATATTTTGTTTCTTGTGTTTATATTATGTCTGTCTATTTGTCTGCAGAAATTATAACCTTGCCCATAAGTTTTAAGTGGGATGGGCTATACAAATGGCTTTCAAATTTTATAGGTTTATTTCTTGTGACAATTAAGACCTTTTATTTGGGTACCATTAATTTTTACCTCTGATCGATCGCTTGACCTAGGATACACCTTTTTTTTCAAGAAAAATACCCAACTTTAAACTTGGCCTAAATTTTGATCAGTAGGTGCTAGGGCTTTCATGCTTAACATGTGTATTCATTGTGAACTGTCAACAGGTATAAATATGTTTGACCTTGACCCTAGAGTTTGAACCACTTAAAAAATTAACCTTGGCAATTAACTTTTGAACAGGAAGTACTAGGGATTACTTATTTCACATGTGCATTTCTTGTGACAAGACTTTTTTTCTGATACCAACAATTTGAACCCTTTGACCTTGACCTTTAAGTTTGACATATATTTGAGAAACTTCAACCTTCGCTATAGGCTTCCATACTGGGATATCAGTGTTTCACAAACACATCTTGTCTTCATTATTATTTGGTGATGTCTCCATATGTGGGAAAAATTCCCGAGAGAGATGTATTCACAACAAACAAACAAATTACAAAAGAAAATATAAAACATGATTTTGTTGGTCATGCATATCTCTGCATGAAAAAAAAACAGCTTTTCAAATACTGCAACCATATTGTAACCCTTTCAAAACACTCATTTGAGCTTTGTTGGTTTCCTTATCATATAACGTCTGTCGTGACATGTCATCCATCTGTTTGTCTGAAAACTTTTTACATTTTTAACTTCTCTAGAACCACTGGGCCAATTTTACCCATGCAATTTATATAGAAATATGTACATTTGTATGTCAGACTGTCCTTCTGTCTGAATAAAATTGACCTTGGTCATCACGATCATATCTACTGAATGAGAAAAGACAAGGCATTTATATTAAACTTATGTACTAGTATTTACCTGTGAGAATGGCATGGTTTTTTTTTTTTTTTTTTTTTTTTTTTTTTACATATGACCTAGAAGTTTGACCTACTTGCAAAACAATTAAATTGTTATAAATTCATCATTTTGAAAGAGAAAGTTAGGGCATTCATATTATAATGCATGTATATTATTACCTGTAATAAGACCTTTCCAAATGAATCATGACTTTTACTCTGTGACCGTGACCTTGAAGCCTAACCTACTTTTTAAAAAAGTTGCATTTGCTTATAACTTTTGATTGAGATGAGATATGACTCCCACATTTGACATGTACATTAATTACTCATAAAAATTCAAGGTGTTTCCCAGCAAGCGATGCTTTTTTTACCCTTTAACGTTGATGTTTTACATAATTTTCAAAATATTTAACTCTACTAAAAGATGATTAGGCTTCTGAGTAACATTAAGGAGGACTTCAGGAAAGACAAGACTTTTTGCACAAAAAACGTCATTTTTCCACCCCCATTTGACCCCCGGGGAAAAATTAAAATTACGAAACCTTACTGCACATCTACATGACACCACCAACCATCTCCCAAAAGATGATTAGGTTACTGTGTAAAATGTAGGAGATGTTCAGGGAAGACGGGGCTTTTTGCATAAAAACATCATTTTTCGACCCCCATTTGACCCCCTGGGGCAAAATCAGAATTCCAAAACCTAACTGCACATCTAAATGACACCACAAACCATCTCCCAAAAGATTATTAGGCTGCTGAGTAAAATGTAGAAGGAGTTCAAGGAAGACGGGGCTTTTTGCATAAAAAACGTCATTTTTCGACCCCCATTTGACCCCCGGGGCAAAATCAAAATTCCGAAACCTTACTGCACATCTACATGACACCACCAACCATCTCCCAAAAGATGATTAAGCTACTGTGTAAAATGTAAGAGGAGTTCAGGGAAGAAAAGTGTGACAGACGGACGGACGGACGGACAGACAGACGGACGGACGGACGGACGGACATGAGTAACAACAATATACCTGAACTTTCTTTAGAAAGTGCGGGTATAATATTTTAAAAATATTAAATTTTGTTGGTATATATATATCTGTCTATGGTAGGATTACCCTTAGCAGTGACTTAATCAGATAAAAAATATGTAACAACAAAATTCAAATCCCCGATGGACCAATTATTATAACAATGAACATAATTCATTTATTTTTATTTTTTTTTTTCATTTTTATTTTGACTGCATGTTGTGCAACTATATTTGAATTCTGATCAGATATACGGAGATTGTTTACAAAATAAAGCGCAGTGAAGAATTTCGATGGCGACGAAAAAATGGAATTTAACGTCAAGCAGTGAGAGTCTTAAAAATTTTTGTAGCGCAATTTAAGGACAGATGATACAAACAAACTTTTGTCAAAGAATTTGAAAATAACAACTTGGGTCACGTTTAAATGAGGAAAAATGAATAACTTTCACCGCGTAGTTTTTAATTTAATATTCTAGTTTGCACAAAAATGGAATTTAAATGAAAAATATTTGTAAGGATTAATAAGGATGGTTTCAGAAGGGCAGACCTTTGAACATCATGCACAGAAGGTTAACAATTTCTTTATATTCTAGAAAATTTATTATGTGCATTAATTGCGATACACTTAGGCAAAAAATCTATACGAATCCGGGCATCCATTTTTTTGTTTCATCTGTCCTTAAAACTCTTTTCCAGACTGACTAACCTGCTACAACAATAACAACAAAATTGCAAATCAAGTTTAAGGGTTATTTCATAAGTATATAATTTTTTTTTACCAATAAATCAACCTAAATAAAATCAAAAGCTTCGGACAACCATCAAATTTGACCTAAAGGAATCAATTAGGCTGATCTGCGTTGTATAAATCGGCACTACATGATGCAAAGTAATCCTGTATATATGATAAAGGAAACTTTTACACTGGTGAACCAATTAATCGTTGATGAAAAGCTATTGGTTTATTTTTGTTATGTTATATACAATAACTTAAGAAAAACAAGTAAAGCTTCTCGATTGATTCACGTCCATATATCCAGCTGTCATGACGTCAAAATTATGTAGCGATACTGATCCAAGTTGATAGGGGTATGCATGTTTATAATTTCACCAGAACCTATCTAAATATCAGATAAATTAATTTTTTTTTGCATATTTGTTTTATTCACTACTTATAAAATGTCGATGAATTTCCTGAATTTATCTTTGCTCTTTGCAAAGTTAATGTCTCAACAATTTCCGAATAGCCCTCGTATATGCATGTATAGTGAAGTCGCCAATTCTTTGTCACATCAGGATGTTTCGTAAAGTCGTCAGTTTTATTTTTTATTTTTTATGCAACATATGTCTTGAAAGTACAAATAGTGAGTCATCCAAAAGTATTTTTAGTTTTAAAATAACTAAACGGGAACAATATTTAGAGACGTGTTTCAACAAGGCATAGCTTTTCAAGTTACGAATCACTTTCTCCATTTCCGAGGCATGTGACTATGTCGTGTTGTGATATTCATCGATCGTTTCAGAACAAAATTTGTATGATGTTGAAACACAAAACAATTCATGCAGCTCGGAATAATGGAATAAACTACAGAAAAAAGTTTAATTTATTTTCAAAAACAGTAACAAGAACTAGATCTGATCTCGTTGCGAGCAACGAGTGGTAATTTTCGTTTAGATATTACATGTGATTATAATGAAAGAAGAAGACATGATAAAATCTGTATAAAACTCAAACGTCAAAAAGAGTGAGATTTTTTAAAATAATTTAATTGAAAAATGTAAATGTCAAAATTGATTGTTAGTTTTTAACGTTCCTCTCGAGATTTTTTCACTCATATGGAGACGTCACCGTATGCCGGTGAAGGGCTAAAAATTTAGACCTTTACTCGACACTTAAGGCCATTGAGCAGTAAGGGAACTTAATCGTTCCAACGCCTGCCGCTGACACAAGGCCTCGGTTTTTAAGATCTCATCCGAAGGACCTGCAACTTTCACTTCAAAGTTCCGAGCGCATGGTGAAGAAACAGTTGCATCCCATTTTTTATCAACCTAGGTTAGTCGCGGCCTAGTTACGAACTTACGACCTCCTGATCACGGAGAGAGCACTCTATAGTGGAGTGACCATAAAAAATTTGAATTTAATGTACCACCCTACCCTAGAGCTGATTTGTACATTTTTGGATAGATAAATTGTAAGACAATAATTTTTGCCCTTTCGTAGAAAATTCTATGGTCACAATTTAAAATAAAAGGAGATCAAAGATCAGTGAATGAAATCTGACCATAATATTGTACATATAAAGAAAAGTCCAAGGAATTCGTGAAAATAATGTATATTTGTTCAGGAATTTTATTTATTCGGTGAATATATTGATTTCATGGAAAAGAAACGAAAAACTGAATAAGAATGCCCGTTTGTCTGTCTGTAAAATGAAAGGTTTGTCTTAAATCTTTTTTATCTAAACTTAAAAGATTTAATGCTAATGTTATTCTTTACGTATAATCACGTAATATTTAGTACACCAAGCAAAGAAAAAATAAAAACAAGAACAACATCAATCAACCCTACCCCCCCCCCCACCACCACCACCAACAACAACAACAACAACAACAACCCCTAAAAAAACGAAATATGACCATGAAGAAGTTGGTTCACTTTATGCATAAAATGGCACTGTAGATATACCAATTGATTGATTAATACTTGATTGTTCATTTGAAGCATAAAAATAAAATAGAAACTTCATTTTTTTTCAATTTCTATTTAAAATTTTCTCCTTAACGTCCAAGTCTCGGAGAACTGGCCTTAAGAAATTACAATTAATGTTCTTGAATTTTTAGGTAAACAGGTATAATTGAGTTCTTTCAGTGAAGAAAAATAATATAAGCGCTCTCTCTGATCTCTAAAATAAAAGACATTTTTAATCCTTAAAAACAGTTCTATCATTTACTGGTTGCATATTTTAAATCAAAGAGTACATTAAATATCGAAAAATAGCTTTAATTTTTTTTTTCATAATGTGAGGAAATTGACTCATTTTGTAACGTCATAATGCATTGACTAGCCAGAAAATTACGTCAATTTTGATAGATATGCAATCACCAAAGATCTAAGTGATATTCAATGCATTCAATGCATTGTTAACAAAAAACTATGAAGTTTTAGTTTTTCAGAAATTCACAGGGCCAAATACGGCAAAAGTGAACCTTGTTCTTTCACTAGTTTAAAAATGTAATATTTTTATCAAACCTTTTTCATCTGATTCATTATTTTTTAAAGAAATTGTTCGACGCTTTTTAAAAAGCATGTTTAGTAAAAATTCTTCTAGAGGCCATCTCACACTGAATTTAGGTAGTCCGGTCTCATCCAAAGGACAGACAACGGAATATTTAAATTCTTAATATTATTCATTTCTCTGTCTAAAAAGGTGAAATTTTTATGAATAAATGTTGTCTATGATTTGAAAATGTACGTTCAATTTGGTGAACATTTGAATAGTGTTTACTCATAAATTAAGCAGGTTGTATTGTAGAGATTTTGGGGTTTTGAATGATTTTAAACACGTATTGGTGTTGAAGTTGCAATTTTTTGAAAAGGAGCGTAGAGTTTAATTAATGACGTAGTACGTTTGCTAGAGTTGTAATATATATTCATTGGTTTTCATGTACACGTACATGTATAAACCTTTGTTGTTTCTGTGGTTGGTTAAAGATACCGTAAATAGTACTATGTCTTCTGTCTCCAAGTCTCTAAATGAGGAAATGTCTAAACAAAATATATATCCGTTAGTTTGAATAATGACAAAGTCCATGTTTTTGCTGTAGAAACATCAATATATTTGCAAAGAAAACATGAAATAGTTTCTGTAAGTGATGGATAGTCTTTAAGTACGGGTCTCTGTAAGAATCAGACAATATGTGTATAAAAGTGAATCATGAGGGTTCTCAGAATTCGATGATTTTACATACATAGGTTTCTCTTACACTATGAACCACGTATGTAAAATGAAAATTATTTTGGGTCCTGGTTACTATGGAAACATGGCCAAAGAAATTTTCCCTAGCAACCGGTCAATTTTCCATGTTTATGGACAAATATATCACTAAACTTAGAGGCTTGAAATTGAATGTGAATATTACCAGAGGGGTTCTTAATTAATGTTATCATAAAGATAAACATTTCAAGCGATAAAACCATTCAATACATATAATTTTTATTTTAAGATATTTCTTTTACGGGCAATGGAAGATATGCATGTTTTGCATTTTTTGCTGATTCAGCATTTTTGTAAAATTGGGCAAATTTCAAGGCCATATATCTCAAACTTCTCGCACAATACAAGAGTATGGTATATTTTACATAAAAGCAGAGGAATTTCCCTTTTGGAATTTAAATTCAAAAACGTGTGTTTTTTAATATTTACAATCGGTTGCCTAGCAACAAAAATGGATGTTTTGATAAGATAAAGAGACAAATTGTCAAATATGCGAGTTATTTATGGAATTAAATCTTATCGGTGGATACCAAAATCAATTTTTAAAGTAAAAACATATTTCTGAGACTTCTTTATGAATCCAGGAATATTTTGCAAGTACTTATCACCATAGCAACAGAAAATTCCCCTTAGCAACAAAGAAAATAAATCCACTTTTGACATGCACTCATTCAGAGATTTGATTATTTTCGTCTAGAAATGATGACTTGGTAAATATTAAAAAATAGTGTTGAACTCTAACAATAGTAATGTTTGTTCTTAATTAATGCAAAGCAATATTACTGAGCTTATAACGTTAATAAAATTATACATTACAAGGAACTAAAATTATTCTCTAAAGTCTCTGTACATAAGCATTTTAAGACCAATTCTCCGTAATTATCAAATTGGTTGGCAACGCATAGTTACAGATTTGATTTTTTTCTGTCATAATTTTAAACAAATGTGTGATTGATTGTGAAATGTAGAAGTATTTTTGAATTAAAACCTCGGTTGCCATGGAAACGGGATACAGGAGATAATTAAATTTGTGTCAGATTTTGCAAATATTAAAAAAAAAACATTTTTTAAATTAAATTCAAACATTTGGAAATGAATGTATTCTTTGAAAATTAAGGTACATTGCTGGCATTAGGAATTCTATTCATTTTATATCAGTTTAGTTCAGTTCATTGAAGTCAAGAGACATATATCTCACAATTATACATTTTTAATAACAAATATAATGATGAGCTTAACATGCAACATGTACAGTACATATTATATTTTCTATAATGTATAAACAAGTGAAAGGCACTATTCTTGATGCACTCGCTAGTTGCACAAATTTTCCTAGATTACATAATTCTTCTAAATAACATGACTAAGTAACTGTACTAATTTGAGGGCACTTGGTCTTCGGGAGTATGTACTATGTGTTACAGTTTCTATCGAACATGTACAATTTTGCTAAGCCTAGCCATGAAATTCATTTTTAATATTTACAATGCAGTCATCATTATTTTCTATCCTTTTTGGAGACATGCTTGAAGAATACAATTATCACTACTTAAAAAAAAAACATTATTTAAGGATTTTCTTTTCCCTGACCAGTTCAAGAGGAAATTCACCTAATTCACAATATATTACTATAATGTAATATGTATTCTGAAAAAGGTACATAGTGCGGTGTGCAGATATAATTATGTTTTGTTGTACAATTTTTAGTGTATTGATATATACGGGTATACCTATTGAATACATCAAAACACCCCTCCTTTTAAGTAACACTATATATCATTGTAAGTTACAAAAACAGTTTGATTAATCTTTTGAAATTAATGCTTTACAAGTTTTAAAAACAAGAGGCCCAAGGGCCTTGAATCGCTCTTCTGATAAATTGTACAGTCTATCACTTCTATTTGAAGCCTCTAACTCTAAGTATCCTAAGATGCATGAACTGACAAAGTTTGATAAATTTTTATCCAGTTAGGACTGAAGATATTTCTGAAATCATTATAGCTTTAAAATACCATAAGTAGGTCACAGTGATCTCCTTTTTTGATTTGAAACTTTCTGAGGACTCAAGATGCATTAATTGACTGATGGTTCTAAGCCAATAAGTACCTCATATATTCAAAAGTAGGTCACTGTGACCTTCTTATTGTTGACATTCTCCGAAAACCTAAGTTGCATCAACTATCAGAGTTTGATGATTCTAAGCCAATAAGTACATAAGGTACTTAAATATAGCCAAAAAATGTCAAAACTAGGTCACAGTGACCTACTTTTTGGTCGGCATGTTCCGAAAACCCAAGTTGCATCAACTGACAAAGATTGATGATTCTAAGCTGATATGTACCTGAGATAATCCAAAGTAGGTCATTTCTACCTCCTTTTTGGTCAACATTCTCCGAAAACCTAACATGACTCAACTGACAATGTTTGATATTTCTAAGCCTAAAAGTACCTAAGATACTTAAATATAGCCATAAAATTCAAACTAGGTCACAGTGACCTACTTTTTGTCGACATGTTCCGAAAACCCAAGTTGCATCAACTGACAAAATTTGATGATTCTAAGCCAAAAAGTATCTAAGATACTTAAATATAGCCATAAAATGTCAAAACTAGGTCACAGTGACCTACTTTTTGGTCGACATGTTCTGAAAACCAAGTTGCATCAACTGACAAAGTTTGATGATTCTAAGCCAAAGAGTACTTAAGAGATACTGAAATATAGCCATAAAATGTCAAAACTAGGTCACAGTGACCTACTTTTTGGTCGACATTCTCCGAAAACCCAAGTTGTATCAACTGACAAAGTTTGATGATTCTAAGCCAAAAAGTACCTAAGATACTGAAATATAGCCATGAAATGTCAAAAGTAGGTCACTGTGACCTACTTTTTGGTTGACATTTTCCGAAGACCCAAGATGCATCAACTGACAAAGTTTGATGATTCAAATAAGTTCTAAGATTGATGATCATAGGTCTGAAAGTATTCGAAATATGCCTTTTAAACAATTTGAAAACAAATGCCTGTAAAATTCAAAAAGAGGATCACAGTGACCTATTTTTTCATAAATATGCTTTTAGCCCCAAGATGCATCAACTTACAAGATTTGGTGATTCTAACCTCTCAGTATCTCAAATAATGGGATTAAATGATTTACAAAAGATGAGCCATGAAATTCAAAAAGTAAGTCAAGGTGACCTACTTTTATGTTGACGTTGTTCAAGGACCTTAGATGCATCAACTGACAAAGTTTGATGATCATAGGTCTAAAAGTGTCCAAAATATGCCTCCAAATCAATTTGAAAAAAAACAAAAGCCCAACTTACAAGATTTGATGATACTAGTCTTTATAGTAAGCAAAATATCACCGTTTTTATTAAGTGTTTTGAAGTGACCTTGAGACCACGCCGTTTGCCCAGGGTCATGCCTTGAACAATTTTTAATCTTTAACATATCCTGCCCTTGTATGTAAGTTTGGTGAAAATCTGCCCAGTGGTTCTGGAGAAGAAGATTTTTCAGAAACCAGTACTTTTGGTTTTATTTTCCTGATTATCTCCCCTTGTTTTAGGGTCACAACCCTAGTTTTAGTATAAAAAGTAGCCCTTGGGCCAAGGATACCCTGTGACAAATTTGACAATGATTGGCCAAGGGGTTCTTGAGTTATGGCCCATATTCTAACAAGAGGCCCAGGGGCCACATTGCTAACCTGAGCACATCGACTAGGAAAAAGCACTATCAGATCAGAACTGAAAGTTTACTGAGGTAAAGGGGGGAGGGGGCTTCAATTTTAACCCCCCAGGGGGTCATACTTTAATTTGAACAAACTAGAATCTACACTACCTGAAGATGATTCCATATAAATATCACTAATCATGGCTTTGAAGTAATTGAAAAGAAGATTTTTAAAGGGATGTCAAAATTGTCAATAATTGATATTCGAATATTCGATAGTAGTATTCGAATTTATTCGAATATTCGATAAAATAAATACATCTTGCATTATAATATGTATATATCTTCACTCTTTTGTCAAGCAATATATACGTTTTATGTCAGTATTTTGGAATAAAATTTCATGTAGAGTTTTGTAAATGCACTTTGATAATATTCTTAAAATATTTTACAAAATATATGGAGAGTTTATATCCAAAATGTAATAAAATAATTTTTCCCCGAAAATTCAAAAGATTCTTTTAATAAGTTCCAGAATAATTAATCATCTTACCAAAGTGTACACTGATAACCCTACAGATTTATACCACGCAGAACAATTATCTAATGGAATAAACATGAAAAGCAATTACTTTTAGCTAATTAATTTCCTGATAATGATTTTTAATTATGTATACATAACAAAAATGTGTCCTTTCAACAATACAAACTAATTCTAAGTACTGGACACTGTTATACCTCTAATTAAATGATCAAATGAATAATTTATATTATTTTAATAGACACACTCTTCACACCTTTAAGGTAATCCAAGAGGAGTGTCTTTTAATTTTGTTTTAAATAAAATCTTATTATTGGTCAACGATGAGAATTTGATTGAATTTCTGATAAAACTTCAGTTTTTGTCAGATTTTTTTTTCTTTACGTTATGATGCTTGTATTCCGAATATTCGAATCATGAATTTATATTCGAATATCAACTCATCGAATGAATATTCGAATATTCGTTGACATCCCTAATTAAAAGGCACCCCCAACTTTACAGTTACAGTTAAGGGAAATAAAGGAAATGTATTATTGCATTAAAATAAAATTTGGTGCTAGCTAAAGGTGTGCTTTTATTGTTAAAAAATTAAATAAAAATATCATATACCAATTAAACAAACAATGATATTTCAATAAATATTTTTTATACACCTGGAGCAAGCCCCTGTGCACCAAGATGCATTTTTTAACTTCATAAAATGATTGCTCATGAGGAAAACTTTGTGTGGTAAAAATTGTAAATCATGCTAGTTTGAACATCTAACCGTCTAAGCAAGCTACTCTAAGTATACATACAGTGTTACGTAGAGATTGTGTCTGTCACTGTCTGACCTGACATATGTCTACATTGTCTCTCATCAACGTGTTTTTACATGTAATATATTTTTATTGCGGGGAGAGTCAGGGCAGAGGCCCCTTCAGGTGTAACAATTTTCAAAGCAGAGGAATCTCGGGTTAAATGCATGAAAGCCACAAAATGAAAAGAAAAGCACAGGGACTTGCTCCCAGCGTGTAATAATTATTTATTAAAAACATCATTTAGATAGTAATGCAAGGGAAGTAACTGGGGAGCAAAAATGCTTCAAAATGCAGAAAAAAATCAATATTCACCTTTAAAATTCTTTTATGGATATCATTTGCCCACCGAATTTCTATTTAAAATGTTAAATATAATAAAATATTAACCTTCATTTTTGTATGCTTAATTTGTAAATTACCATATTTTGATAGTTCCCAGAACCTAGCATGACCATTAACAATTGTGAAATTAAAATTGAACCGTAAACATTGTTGTTTGAATCTCTAGCATTGGTTTAAAAAATTAAACACAAATTTAATTATCTCTTGTATCCCGTTTCCATGGCAACCGAGGTTATAATTCAAAAATACTTCTACATTTCACAATCAATCACACATTTGTTTAAAATTATGACAGAAAAAAATCAAATCTGTAACTGTGCGTTGCCAACCAATTTTGATAATTACGGAGAATTGGTCTTAAAATGCTTATGTACAGAGACTCTAGAGAATAACTTTAGCTCCTTGTAATGTATAATTTTATTAACGTTATAAGCTCAGTAATATTGCTATGTATTAATTAAGAACAAACATTACTATTGTTAGAGTTCAACACTATTTTTTAATATTTACCAAGTCATCATTTCTAGACGAAAATAATCAAATCTGTGAATGAGTGCATGTCAAAAGTGGATTTATTTTCTTTGTTGCTAAGGGGAATTTTCTGTTGCTATGGTAATAAGTACTTGCAAAATATTCCTGGATTCATAAAGAAGTCTCAGAAATATGTTTTTACTTTAAAAATTGATTTTGGTATCCACCGATAAGATTTAATTCCATAAATAACTCGCATATTTGACAATTTGTCTCTTTCTCTTAATCAAAACATCCATTTTTGTTGCTAGGCAACCGATTGTAAATATTAAAAAACACACGTTTTTGAATTTAAATTCCAAAAAGGGAAATTCCTCTGCTTTTATGTAAAATATACCATACTCTTGTATTGTGCGGGAAGTTTGAGATATATCGCCTTGAAAATTGCCCAAATTTACAAAAATGCTGAATCAGCAAAAAATGCAAAACATGCATATCTTCCATTGCCCGTAAAAGAAATATCTTAAAATAAAAATTGTATGTATTGCATGGTTTTATCACTTGAACTATCTTTATGATAACATTAATTAAGAACCCCTCTGGTAATATTCACATTCAATTCAAGCCTCTAAGTTTAATGATATTTTTGTCCATAAACATTGAAAATTGACCGGTTGCTAGGGAAAATTTCTTTGGCCATGTTTCCATAGTAACCAGGGCCCAAAATAATTTTCATTTTACATACGTGATTCATAGTGTAAGAGAAACCTATGTGTTTAAAATCATCGAATTCTGAGAACCCTCATGATTCACTTTTATACACATATTGTCTGATTCTTACAGAGACCCGTACTTAACAGCCGTTCCTTGCTCGTGTACGACAAAGAAAGCATTTTTGTAACTAGTCACCTACATGTACATAAGTCATTACACATTGTGTTAGTTATATACGTCTTACCTATGACTGATTAAGGTTTTCCTCTCTCGACAAACCACCTGAGAGTTGAATACCTCTTACCGTGTTTTTTTCTTTTATACCCAGATAAATGCAATTTTAAGAATTGTGCAATGTGCCGGGTGTAAAATAATATGGCTGTATAGAAATTTAAATGTCCTTTAGGGGAAAAACAGGTCTTCGGTGCAGAATATAATTTGTCAAACAAATAAATATCTGTAAAAAAAAAAAAAAAATGGATCCTCTACTTAGAATTCGAAGTGTGTTATAATTTTTAATTATCTCATCCTTTTCTAATTTTTTTTCTTATTTATTAGAATTCATCATTTTCTAATTTCTATTTTCGCGGATCGTTTCGATATCTTTACTTGCAACAACCAGAGTCCACTTACATCTACAATAGTTAAGTAATAAGGTTTCACTTTAAAACATCTATCGGGATATAAATATGGGTTGGTCATGAGATTAAATTCCAGGGCTTTATGATGAATTTGATCTTGTACCGACCCGTATTTATCAAGACAGTTATCATGTATTTTGTTTATCCTGCAACATATTTTTTTACATGAATTTGAACGTCCAAAAGTAGCTTTTTTCGACAGATTTAGGCACATCTATGCAGTAGAAACTAAGACGCCATGGCGTAAATATTGCAGTGTACGTGGCGTCAAAATGCTTTTAGAACGTCGGAATACATGCACTATAGGCTTTATTTACATACTTCATTTTATGTTTCACGTGACATTAGTCATTACAAGAATCTTTTTGAGAAGTAACTTATAGATAACTACATTTTTATTACGATTCAAATCACAAAGAAACAATTTTTAAATGCACTCACTTTTTCTATATTTTAGATTTACAGACATTAAGTCATAATGGCGTCATTTTTTGTTGGCAATATGATTTAGAAGCGCAAAGTAATGTTCAGTCTATTGGACAAATTAACTTTCAAAACATTTTTGCTTATTACATCACAAAGCTTCATAATGTTGAATTATTAAATGTTGTTTTTATTTAGTATTTCGTTCGGATTTTTGAAAGTTTCGAGCAACTATAGATTGGGGAAACGGATACAGAACAACCACTAAAATCAAAGTGACTCATCTGAGTGCTGTGGACCAATGGACCCCCTTTTCGAGTAGGTTGTTATTTTCCCTTTCTACTCCCCCAACCCAAACAATAAACGATACTACTTGAATAAAGCATAAATAGACAAAACATGTGAATTCACGCTTTAAATTTGTATCTGCATGTCAAGACAATTTCCATCTTACAAACCTTATTATATCTCCAGATTCAGACTTTACTCTGGGGGGATAAATCACTCAGTATTGCTGAAAATGAATATCTATTTTCTATTGTACATTCTTATATTCAGCATTCTGGTAGATTTAATTGATTGTATTTTCTTTTATAATTATTTGTATAAATAATAATGTAGCAGTACATATAACTCTACAATAAGAGTTAATTTAATTAACTAGTAATCTATTTTGTACAAAGTGTTGAACACTTCTAATTCATCCTGTTAAAAAAATATCTCATGTATGGAGAGGGCGATTTAAGTTTTTAGAACTTGTGTCCAATCCCATTGTATATATTTAGTGCAATAAAATATGTTTAAATCAAAATATCCCCAGATGGTACATATTTTCCTTTCAAACCTCTCACATAAGGAAATAAGTATTATACAGGGTGTCCCATAATATATGATACCATTTCAAATTATTGTCATAAACGCAAGTCTTGGCCGATTTCTTTGAATTTTGTCTCATTAAATATTTGAAGAAATACAATTTTTAGCAAAAAATAATTTCAGGTAAAAATTGTCACATAGTTGTAATAATTAGCTACATAATTACGTCAAAAAATTTGCTAAAAATGCATGTCAAGCAAAATGGATTACCGATAATCATTGACTGGGTATACCATCATTTTAAAACTAATTATCAAATCCAGTCTTAAGATATTGTTACTAACTGTAAATATAAATCTTTAATTTGTAAAAAGATACATTTCCAATGGAAATCCAGATTACAACCAAAGAAAACCGCACTGTTGTCTTTAAGTTCTGGAATTTTGTGCAATGTCTTGACATGATCATTATTCAGATTTGACGTCATGTAGGGGACAAAAATGAAAAATGATAGCATTTTTCAAAATGAACTCATTTTGTCGTGTTTCTTTCAATGACCACCAAATTGTGGGAATAAAATTGGACAATATATGCAATGTTTATGGTGCATTTGTTGTTATTCAAAATTCATTACATTATATTTTATTTGATCATGAAATGGTATCATATATTATGGGACACCCTGTATGTTTATGCAAAATGAATTCAGAACTATATTTTTACCTTGTATATTAGGATCCTAATTTAAACATATATATATATATATATATATATATATATATATATATATATATATATATATATATATATATATATATATATATATATATATATATATATATATTTGTAAATCACATAGATTTGTCACGTACGCTTGTTTAGTGATGCGGTTCGTAAAATAAGGCCTTCGGAACAAGTTTGCTCTCTGCGCTTTGCGCTATGAAGAGATATGTATTTTAATCAGATTGAAAAAAACCCTCTACAGTGGTTGTTAATTCCAGAATGTTGCGCTTGTCCGAGATGGGTTTTAATTATTCCGAGTAGGCGAGGCACTATATCGATCGATTGAAAACACATTGAATATTTAGCCAGTTGTAATGGCTTCTCGAATATAATACCGTATGGCGGGGTTTTTTTGGCGGGTGTAAAATTTGGAGTCTTGCCCGCTCAAAGGCTTGCCAATAATTTTGACGTAATTTATTTTAGCGGACGCAGGGTTTTAGCTATTTGCAGATGAACACTAAAAAGAGTACTGACTATTTTTACGGTTAAAATTTTAGCGGACTACCATCAAACGCCAAAATTAGCACTCCGCAATACGGTACTAAATATACAGAAAAGCAAACAAAAAGAAGTTCTCTATGATTATGCCAGTTTTTTTCTGTCATTTTTAAATAAGAGTGCTGGGGAGGATCTTTGAAATGTACATGTACTCCCTCCCTAAATCTATACCCCCCCCCCCAATTTTTTAACCCTTAAATAAACTGATAAAGGAAGCTCACTTGTCTATAATCACCGAAAAAATTATATTAAAGAATAACTTAGATTAAAAAGTATTTTCTAAAAGATTAGTATCGTATCGATTTTATTTAAATATCAAACTCTCTCTCTCTCTCTCTCTCTCTCTCTCTCTCTCTCCTTCTCTCTGTGCTTTTAAAAGTACATTAGATACTAAGTACATACATGTAACGGTGTACAATTTTTATGCGCCCGTATCGAAAGATCCAGGGCGTATATTGTTTTTGTCCTGTCTGTTTGTTTGTTTGTCCCGAACTTTAACCTTCACCATAACTTTTGAACCATGAAAGATAGAGACTTTATATTTGAAATGCATACTCCACTAATTAAGCTCTTTCAAATGACACCAAGGTCAATGACCTTGTGACCTTGACTGTGGCCTATATGCTAAAAATAGCTTTTTTCCGCAAACTTTAACCTTCGCCATAACTTTTGAACCATGAAAAATAGAGACTTCATATTTGGTATGCAAACTCTACTAATCAGGTTCTTCCAAATGACACCAAGCTCAATGACCTTGTGACCTTGACTGTGATCTTAATGCTAAAAAAAAAGCCTTTTCGAACTTTGTCGCCTCCGGGCGCATAGTGTTTCACGAACACATATTGGTTTTTATTTGCGATGCTGCGTTTGGTGATTTTTTATCACTAAAACAAATTCATTATATGCATGTGTGATTTTTTGTTTTTGTTTTTTTTTGGGGAGGGGTTAATTTTTTTTATTGTTGTTTTTCTGGTCGCAGTAAGCAATTTCAAGTCTTTAACCGTCTAGACGTACTTGTACCCTGTGTGCCTATATTTTTACATAAAAACAATTTGAGGAATAATGCTTTTGCGAAGACTGGGACTCTTTGAAACTCTTTTAGTCTCCAAACGTGTCCCCTAAATCCAAGGACAAAAAATAAGATATCATTTTTGTCCAATTTAATATTCCATTACCCTATTAAAATAAATTCGATGTTGGTGAATTGAAAATGTACATGTAACTTATGTTGGTCGCTTTTTGGCGGAATGTTTATTGGAGCTACAGCCACGTAGTTTATTGATTTTTTTGTATTCACAAAGTTACCTGAGTCTGTAAATCACGTGATAAATTGGAATACTAAACAGGTCAGAATGAGGTCAATGACATGTAAATACCCGTAAATAGTGATGAAATGCATCAAAATGAAGCTTGAAAATTAATTTTTTTTCATGCAACAATTTTCATTTTATTCATCTTTATAAGATTCAAGGTCTTTGGAAGTCTTAGAAAAGGTCTTATAAAAGTTAATATTTGTACCCTGTAAAAGGAGAAAAAATTAATACAGTTTTAGAGAAATGAGATTTTATTGACCAGCTATAGATACCAATGCTTATTAGCATGATATGAAATGAAAAGTGATTTGCGGTGTCTTGCAATGATAGCAAAAGTCGTTTACACTATGTATTATAGAATACATGACGGAAATAGAAGAAAACAAGATGTGTTTGTGAAAAACTACATGTATGCGCCCGGCGGCAACAAAGTTCGAAAAAAGCTATTTTTAGCATATAGATCACAGTCAAGGTCACAAGGTCATTTACCTTGGTTTCTTTTCAAAGAACTCGATTAGTAGAACATGCATACCAAATATAAAGTCTCTATCTTTCATGGTTCAAAAGTTATTGCACAAGTTAAAGTTTGCGGAAAAAAAAAATATTTTTAGCCTATAGGCCACAGTCAAGGTCACAAGGTCATTGACCTTGGTGTCATTTGAAAAAGCTTAATTAGTGGAGTATGCATTTCAAATATAAAGTCTCTATCTTTCATGTTTTAAAAGTTATGGCGAAGGTTAAAGTTTGCGGACAAACAAACAAACAAACAGACAGACAGACAGGACAAAAACAATATACGCCTCGGATCTATCGATTCGGGCGCATAAAAATACCAAATAAGTACAAAAATCATTATAGTTTCTTAAACGCCAGTGCCGAGTGTTTTGTACCCGCCTTAGAAATTCATGATAGTAACATAAACACGTCAGCTGCAATAACTCAAGTGAAATGGCTTGTGAGAATATTTTAAACAATTTTCCTACCTCTGATCTCAATGTAAACAAAGTAACAAGGATTGGAGAAAAATGTTTTGTCATTACCATCTCACCACGCCACGAATAATCATCGATTACCAAAGGTAAATCTTCCACATTTTGACGGGGATATATAAGAATGGAATACATTTTGGGATTCATACGAATCAACAATTCACCGCAACCAAACTTTAACACCAATTCAAAAGTTTTCGTATTTCAAGGCTCAATTACGCGACGCAGCACAAACCATTGCAGGATTTACTCTCACAAACGCAAATTATGAAACCGCCATAGGTCTGCTCAAGAAACGGTTTGGTCAACCGCAGAAAATTATCAATGCTCACATGAGAGCACTTATGGAACTGCATGCCCCGAGAAACGACGCCATCAGTTTGAGAAATTATGGAGACTGCTTGGAATCTCATGTCAGCAGTTTAGAGTGTCTAGGACAAAAACAAGAGATGTACGGAGCTTTACTTATTCCAGTCATAATCAACAAGCTCCCAGCTGAAATCAGGAAAAACATTGCACGAGATCACGATGGTGACATTATTTCACTATACAATCTTCGTAAAGCTATCAGCAAAGAAGTCAAAATCCTTGAATCAGGTCAGATTGAAACAGCGATGGATTCCAAGCAACAACAATGTTTCTTACCGGAGCCTCAAAGAAACAAAGCAGTGTTCATTATGAACAAAACCAGAAAAAAAACGAGATTCAACTCTTTATATATCGAAACAACAGAGATGAAGAGCCGCCCATGCATTTATTGTTTCACAGAGAATCACTTTTTAGGGGATTGTAAGAAAGTTACAGAAGTAGGTACAAGATTCGACATCTTAAAACGGAAGAAATTATGTTTCAACTGCTCAGGAAAACACCGCGCCGCAGATTGTAAATCCAGCAACAGATGTAAAATGTGCCAGAAAAAACACTACACAAGTATATGCGACGTGAAACTAACGAGGGACACAGACGAGCCCACCAAATCAACAATTGTCAACATTGTAGGATCGAGTAAACCAAAAACCACAGAAATGAACATTGAACACCGACATAAAGAAATTTTTAGACTCGTGTGGAGAATGGAATGAAGGATATGATGGAAAAGATGAATAAATTAGAGTACGAAAACGGGCATCTGCATAACGACGTTCAGGAATTACAGAATCAAGTTGTAAATATCAAAAACTATAGCACTCATGCACTTGGAGCATCTTAAAGCTAAAATCATTAGTCTTCAGTCACGATAGAATTACGCCCAAAGGCGTCCAAAGGGATCTAAATATCAAAGTGCAGAAACTTGAAAATCAAATACAAACCTCACATGACCCCGTGGAAAGTAGGGAGAAAGATTACACGTTCACCACAAGGATCCGTGATGACGAACCAATGGAAGAAACTCAGATGACAGAAAAACGTACAGAGGCCGAGGAGAAGGAAAAAGAAATATTACAGAAAAAAGAATCTCAGGGACATGGCAGAGACAAAGAAACAAAATGCCAACCTACAGACTCGAAGCATGGAGCTAGAGAAAGCAAACATAGAACTACGTCACAAACACCAGAGAAACTGAGACTCTGATACAAACCCTGACAGATAAAGTGTCTGAACAGAAGAGGATCGATTGTCAAAAACAAGAGCCAAAGAAAGAATCCGTGAATGGACCTCTTAATTAAGTGATTATGAACTTGTTTTTATTTTAAATTTCAATAAACTGTTAATTTGATTTGAACTCTTTAACATTCTAGTATAATTCATTTCCGTGCCCGAAGTATCACGGATTATCCGCGGGTTTATGTAACATATTACGTTAATGTTATTGTTACCTCACAATACTGTACGTTATGTTTCTATAGTTAATAACATAGTCTAAAATAAACCATTATACAATCAAGACGCATTTCTATTCTTTCCACAATAATAAAAAAATGTAGCCCTTTTATTCGGCAATCCTATAATAGATATATCAACTTCGTGCTCGGTCAATTCATAGATATATCGCACTTCGTGCTATAATTATATGGATCGACTTCATAACACAACTATACAGATCTGTATAATGTCACAGATGTAAAATGTAATAAAGACGTTTTGAAGTTATGTTCATTTGCATAAAAAAAATTGAAAAACAAAAAGCGTCAAAAGATTTTTCTAAACTTACTTTTATGGCTAATAAGCCTGATATGGATAAATAAAAGTATACCAATTATGATTATTTTAAGAACAATTTGACATCTGATATACATTTACTCTACATCAAAATATACATCACTGTCAGATACTGTACAAAAGACTCATCGCTCAGAATTTGAATTTCAAAAACGAGAAAAAAATCACACACAAAATTTATAAAAGAATATACTTTCAAATTGGAATTCCATGACAATAAGTGTATCGACTCTATATTTGATGCTGGCACAGCGTTGAACAGGAGCAGTTGACATTGAGAAGTATACTTTATTATACCTCTACTGGAATTACTTTTTATAAAATTAATACCATAAAACTGTCTATTTCCCCGAGAAGAAACTATTGTGCTCATCTGAAGACTACTCCCTGAAAAATCAGAGCTACTCCCTGGGACTACTCCCTCATGAATAATTATTAGTATACAGTTATAGAATGGGTATGAGGGAAAGTAAATTTACGGTCTCCCCAGGACAAACTATTTCCCGAGGCGGCGAAGCCGCCGAGGGAAAAAGTTTACTTCCAAGGGGAACCATAAATTTGCTATTTCCCGAATTCCCATTCCATAATTGTTTTCACTATGCCGAAACAATCAGGTGATTTAATTTTTTATTATTATACAGTTCCGACAATAAAAAACACTGTAGACTAGAGGCATAATTACAAATGCATGCAGTTTAACAGATTGATAAGCTATCATATCCTAAAACAATTAAATTATTTTTAAAAAGTATTTTCACTGACATTTCGAAGAATTGTCGTTCGTCTTCATTTTGCTAGAATCCAAGTATGATTTTGCACACCACCATCGAAATGTTTTGACGTCATAGTTACATTGCTAATAACATGATGCACAGACTCGAGAATCCTAAACGCTCTGCCCACTGAACACTTTGATTGGTAAAATTACTAATTAATAAATATTCATGAGGGAGTAGTCCCAGGGAGTAGCTCTGATTTTCCAGGGAGTAGTCCTCAGATGAGCACAATAGTTTCTTCTCGGGGAAATAGACAGTTTTATGGTATTAATTTCATTAAGAGTAATTACAGTAGAGGTATAATAATAATTTTGACCAATCAAAGTGTTCAGTGGGCGGAGTGTTCAAGGAATCTCGAGTCTGTGACGTCATGTTATTAGCAATGTAACTATGACATCAAAACATTTCGACGTGCGATGTCAAAATCATACTTGGATTCTAGCAAAATGAAGACAACGACAATTCTTCGAAATGTCAGTGAAAATACTTTTTAAAAATAATTTAATTGTTTTAGGATATGATGCATTACTTATCATACAATCTGTTAAACAGCATGCATTTGTAATTATGCCTCTAGTCTACAGTGTTTTTTATTGTAGGAATATCTGCATGGTTAAAAAAAATTAAATCGCCTATGATTGTTTCGATATAATGAAACAGTTTTGGAATGGGAACTCGGGAAATAGCAAATTTATGGTTCCCCTTGGAAGGAAACTATTTCCTTGGCGGCTTCGCCGCCTCGGGAAAAGTTTCCTCCCTGGGGAACCATAAATTTATTTCCCTCATACCATTCTATAACTGTATAATATTAAATAAGGGTAGGGGGTGTTGGAGGTTGTGATTTAGATTAAGTCTCAGATTTGTTTACAAGCAAATTGATAATTTAATTTTATCATTTACCCGGTAGCCTGAAATACCAGTACTTTATCGGCACACTTCGGTGATTCATACATGTACATATATCAACATTCTGACATTCTTAGTATTGCTAGTGCTCTCGAGCGCTAGCAACTTCGTTAGTCTATGTGTCTGGAATACGCATGCACAGCTCCACGGTCGGGCATTCTGGGAAAACTTCACAGTATATCTGTCTGTGAAAACCACCATAGATGCACTGTACGATAATAATTTCGTTATGACATTAAATAACACTGGCCTTTTCTGTTTGATTCTAAAGATTATTTATTGTGTAACTTACACTTTAAAGTAAACTAAACCTAAAAATTAAGGTCATATAATGCCAAGATTTTAGACATCTACCTTTCGAGTTATATAACCTTCCTGGATAATGCCGCCAACCTCATTAAAAAAAACTCTCTATTTTTTCGTTTCAAAGTTTTATTGGCAAGACACAATAAGCGATTGATACAGTGCAGTTCCAAATTAATATAATTTTAATTCTATGAAATACACTTCACAAAAAATTATTACTCTATCTTTCAAACTCCAGACTCATTAAAACCTTAAATAATTCATCAAAAATGAATTAGTTAATCACCAACTTTCCTTTTTGTGTTTCAAAATTGCTTCGGCGCTAGCTCACCTATCTTTTTAAAAAGATAATCTTGTGATGTGTAATGATACTCATAAGTTCTCTTATGTTTAAAAAAGTATGAAAAATATTTTTAAGAAATTCAAAACTTTGAGCGAGGGAGGGGGAAAGAACAAAAGAAAAATACTCAGTATGAGGGGCCTATATGAGGTTTGGGATTGAAGACGGGTTGGAGAAAAAAATAATTCAATGCTAAATAAGCAACATATCTACAATTACACATTGCACTGAAAGAAAGGATGGGAACTAGCTCCTACTGGTATGATATGAAATTGTTATGAATGTATCTCAATTAAATAAAAAGCAGGTAAAGGACTTTATTCGGTAATTATGACCAATATTTGCCCCCAAAATCAAACATTGACGGAGAAATATACAACTATGTTCTAAAGCAGGGGGAAATGTGCACACTTCAAAGCATGTATGCATGCAAAACTGCAGAGAAATTTATCTACATGTGTTTTTATTGGACTTCATCGTAAATTGACAACATTACTTTTTTTTATTTCACCTTCATCATAAATGTAAGTAAAAAAGTAACGTAAAATAATTTTTTCTAACGTTATTTTGACGTTACCTTAATTGACAGCAACGTCGTGTGCAACGTCATATCTAATAATACTAAAATCGATTTTCCATTTTTAGATAGCGTGCTACTCAATCTCGATGAAATTATCAAATTTTACGTATTTTTTCCAATGGAAAATACAGGTAAATACATTATTTACAAACAGAAAATGCACTTAAAAACAAGAAATAAACGCAAAAAATCTAAGACCACGTAAGGGGTACTACTTGTCGGTCACGAGTTTCGAGTGTGCAATCGGGTGTAACGAAAGCGAACGGTTTATATACCCGTCTGACATTGCCTATTTAAGAGAAGTGTTCAGCTTTTAGGTAGTTTATTTGTAATTAGTTGTTATCTTCGACATTAATAAATGACAATATTCATTCAAGTATGTCTTGTAGTGTTTTAAGGAGGTACATGTAAATATTAACAAAGCTGCAGGATCAACAGGGAACTGGTTTTCACACATTCTTTACAGTACAGGTATTTGGCTATCATAAGCTAAATGGAGGGTATAAATATCCATTATGATATAGCAACCTCACCCATCAATATACATGTATATATTCATTTTTGGGGGAGCATTGTTAAGAAAATCAGCTTCTCAAAATGTCATTTATACTGTAAATTTTTCATTTAAAGTTATAAAACTTTTAGAATTCGTTAAGTAATATTGAGATAAAAAAAATCAAATTTTAAATTGTAAAAAAAAACTAACCACTGATTTCATACGTTATTCCTCCTTTTTTAACAGTCTAGCAGAATGATAAATGTGTTTTTCCGTCGTTTTTATACACAATGATTTTATCAGTACTAGGAATTAGTGATACCAAATGGTAACCGGTTTAATTCTTATTGTTAGAAAGAAATTTAAAAGTTCTTGATCTCTATATAATTCTTAAAACCGTGATTGCAAGATTTAAGTGTAGCATGCTTAAAATTTCGTCAATTTCGCAGAATTTGAGATAACAGGTCTTGTGCGAAATGTTAAAATAACTATTTTCCAAGAATTAAAATAATTTATTCTAAAAAGCTTTGTTGAGAACACAACATTAAATTATAGTAAACCGTACATGACATTGAACTCATTTTTATTGTCAGATTAATAAAAATTTTTAAATAGACTTAGGGGTAGATATTTGATTTACTGTAATATTTATATTAATAAGAAGGTCTTATACGTTGTTCCATTGAAGAACAAAAATATCTTACATGCGTATGTATTGGAATTCCCATTCCATTTACGAGGGACATTCAATAAGTTAAGTCATCAGTTCAATGACATACAACATAGAAATCAAATGCTATTAAGATCGACTTTCTCTTTTTTCCGAGGGTTGATCCAAAAGTAATGTCACTGTTTCCATATCTTTAATATTTTTTATGGTTCTGTTCAAATAATTTTGACACAAGACTAAATTAAATATAGAGTGAGTGTACAATGTATGCGTGACAAGAATTTCTGAAAAAAGTGAAATATGTGAATGTGTTTATGAATCAGATAAACATTTTTGCTTCAGTAATGTATAACAAAATATTGACTGATAAAGAGTTATCAATTGAAGACTTTGGCCCCTCAGCCCCTAATGTGAGTGCCCAGCCCCTTTTTCTGATTTCTTCCTGAAACCTCTTATAGGGTTTTGAAGACTTGTTGTTCAACAACTATTCAGAGATTCTTTTTCGTTTTCCAATTATTTGCAAAAGAAATATTTAGGGGCCAACCCTTCAACTCCTTAATGGGGACGTTTAGCGAAAAATGAAAGGTTGCATATTGTTCAGAACATTATTTTGAACATCTTTTGTTCAATATTACTTTTCAAAATATTTCTCTCTTTCGAGATATAAAGCATCGAAGATTTAGCATTCTGGCCCCTTGTGGCCCCATATTATGTACCATACGACATAAAAATCATATTATATAGTTATGAATGGTTAAGATAAACATTTTTGCTTCAGTAATGTATAACAAAATATTGACTGCTAAAGAGTTATCGAATTAAAGACTTTGGCCCCTCCCAGCCCTTAATGTGATGAGTCGAGCACTTTTCTTCGATATCATATATAAGATCTTGAAATTTTGCACAAATTTTGCTCAGTATGTTTTCACAAAATAATCATACTTTAAAAGATATGATGCAAAATGTCTAAAAAATCACTAATGATTCATATTCTAAATTTTGACCCATACCGAGCCTCCATACTAGGCACTTCCGGAAAATATCATGACCCAGGTGCAACATGGCAACATGTCCACTATCATCCCTAAAAATTTCAGCTTTCTAGCCTGAGCCGTTTTTGAGTAACACGACAGACTCGGAGGTCCTCTAAATTTTGATCAAAGGGCATAATTTCGACTGAAAGGAAATTTCCTTTAAAGGACTTGCCAATTTTCTTCAGATGTA